>NC_060268.1:147639006-147739772 GCF_021613505.1 Equus quagga
GGGCGAGCGGGGCGGGCGGGAGGCGCGGCGCGGCGCCCGGGGGTCCCAAGTTGCCCAGGCTGACATTGGGGCGGGCTGCCGGGCGGCGCGCCGAGAGGGGCTGGAGGCGCGGCGGGGCTGGGCGCGGGGCGGGCGAGGGGAGGGCCCCGAGGAACTTTCTCCTCCCCGGAGGGGCTCCTTCCAGCCCCGGCCGCGGCCCCGCCGCGGGCGCCGCCGGCTCCCTGGCTGGAGGGAGACCATGAAATGTGTTTGAAGAAGCTGACGCAGTTTGTGACGCTCGCGGCTTCCTGACGGGGACCGGCCACAGCAGCGCCTTCTCCGAGGAGGGCCGAGCCGAGTCGGCGCGCGGGCCCTGCCCCCGCCCGGAGCCGCGCGCCCCGGCGCCCAGTTCGGGGGCGGTGGGCTGGGGGCGCGGGCATCGCGTCCGGGCCGGGAGACGGGCCCAGGCAGCGCGCGCCGCTTCCGTTTTGATTAGCTCGGGTTATTATATAAGATGTCACAGAGAGGGAAGGGGCGAGCGGGAGGCGCGGCGGCGAGGGCGCGTCGGCCTTCCGCGAGGCCCGGGCGGGGCGGGAGGCAGGCCGGGCGGGGACCCACCTGTGCGCCCTCCGCGCCCCCTGCGGGCGTCGCCCGCGCGCGTGCCGGGGGTGGGCGTGGGCGGCGGGGCAGTCGGACGTGCCCGCCGCTCCCCTCCCGGCCCCGGGAACACCCGGGCAGCGGCCGAAACGTGCAGTTTCCTCCCCGCCGCCTCGCCTGGGTCTCCACGTTTCTGGCTCCAGGCGTTTGTACTTTGCAACATTTGTTTAATATTAAGGAAGCTGCGTGTGCGGCCGTCCTAGTACGCCCGGAACGTGTGGCCGTGAGCTGCAGGGCGGTGAATGAATCATCGCCCCGCGGACGGGGTGCCGGATGATTCAGGCGGGGTACACACGCGCGCGTACTCGCCGCGTGCCTCTGACCGGGGGACAGCGGCCCTTCTGCGGCGATGACGCCTGGAGGGGTGAGGAGGAGTTACTGCAAAGGGTGGCCGTTGATTCATTTTTACCCCTTCCACAATTTGGGGGAACTCTGGGGGTGTCAGTTTCCCCAGCTTTCCCAGGGCTTGTTTGACGTTCTTGGAAAGGTTACAAGATTCCACCTGGCTGCATTAATGAGTCGGTGGAGGAGCGCTGATTCGCTGCAGGGCTGGATCCTGTCTCATTCAGAATTTGGATGGTGTCAAGTGAGGTATTGGGCTCTGAAGGAATCCTTCTAGTAATTGCCTCTACTTAAATACCGCTAAAGTAATTAGCAAAAACGGAAAAAGTTAGTGGATTTTAGGAAAAAAAGAATCAGTGCTTCCTAAGTAGAGGAGTCCTACTTAGACATTTAGGTTTTACGTTTTTGAAGCCAAATCCTAAAAGGAACCTAGTTTGCCATTAATACCGAACTTTTGACCACTGTGACCATCCTTCAAGACTAACTTGACTCGTTCCCACCCCACCCTACACTTGTAGGATTAAGAGTTTTCTCGGGCCAGCTCTGGTGGCCTGGTGGTTAAGTTCAGCACGCTCTGGTTCAGTGACCCAGGTTTGGTTCCTGGATGGGGACCTACACTGCTCATGCTGTGCTGGCAGCCCACATACTAAAAAATGGAAGATAGGCATGGATGTTAGCTCAGGGCGAATCTTCCTCAGCAAGAAAAAAAAATGAAGTTTTCTCTTGATTTAGGACTCACCTCAAAAGGCATCTACTCAGCGATGCTCTCTTGATCGCCTTAAGTAGCTTATCACCCCTAACCTCAGGAACCACCCCCGGTCCTGTTTTATTTTCTTCACAGCACTCAATTGCTATCTAAAATGATTTTGTTTGGGTGTTGAGTCCTGTCTCTTTGCCGTAGAATGTAAGCTTCACTGTGGCAGGGATTTTTGCCTGTTTGTCCACTGCTATAACTGTAGCCCCTAGAACAGTGCCTGGCATGTATTAGGCACTCTGTATTTGTTGATTAGTGAATATTCCTTCCTGTTTCTTGGTAGGACTATCTTTGACAGTTGAAATTCAATGCCTTTTGTGGGCAAGGCACTAAGATGGTATAGTTTTAATTTTTTTCTTCCAATTTTCTTTTGATTGACTCATTTCCTCCTCTGTGCTGTTAACTTACAGCACAAGATGAATTTGAGCATCATATCCTAAGATGCTGAGTATAAAGAAAGATAAGGCATGTGGAACCTTGTCAAAAGAAAGTGTGTTACTGTATAAGTCAGTGGATGATTAAAAATATTATATGTCTGTGCTAGTTGGAAAAAATATGCAAAATATTGGGGTTGGCCCCATGGCATAATTGTTAAGTCTGGTGTGCTCCACTTTGGTGCCCTGGGTTTGGTTCCCGGGTGCAGACTTATACCACTCGTCAAGCCATGCTGTGGCGGTGACCCACAAAGTAGAAGAACATTGGCAAAAAAATGCAAGATGTTGAAATGGAATCAGCAAAGTGAAGTTCCCACAGTATTATATGTTTCCACTCATATTTGAAATACTACTGATATTTCCGTGTTCCTCCCTCCCCACTGCCTGTACACCAACCTCAAATTTAGCTGCACTTTTGGAAGGTCCATAGTAGATAGCACTTAATGTGAAGTATTAATTTAACTAAATGAATACAAGATTTGCATCTCTGCAGAGGCCTTAGCTCTATTTTTTTGTTGTTAATGTTGATAGCTTAATTCCACAGAAGAGTAGAGAGAAGGAGTTATTTAAAGTTATATTTTAAACATCTTAAATGTATTGTAAAGAGTTAAATTAAAGCTACTAAGTCATTGAATAATGGAAGAAGGATCCGAACATAGTGCTTAATGCTATCTGCTTGGAAGGTAAACTTTCATGAACTTTACATTATTATAAATAATAAACTTTGGAAGTACATTAGTTAGCTTTAATCTTGTAGCAGTATTTTTAGAACTCAGTACTTCTGAAGTCCCTGCTAAGGACGAGGGGCATCCAGCCGTTCCCTTTCCGTGACAGTAGCTGTGATCACTTTCAGAAGCATAACCTCAAGAGTGAGCTCAGAAGTAATAGAAAGTTAAAGCTAAAAGGGACTTGAAATTGCTTGGCACAGTTCATTCCTTTTTGCCAATCTCTTTACCGAGGAAACTAAGGTACAGTGAGATGACTTGCTGAAGATGCAGGGCTGGGATTAGAGCTAGTCATCCTGACTTCTTGTTGGAAGTCTCTGAATTAGCCAGAGCTCCTGTAGGTGGAGGAGGAGTGGTACCTACCATTAGTCAACTGTCTGCCTCTTGCTTTGAACTCTCAGAGAGTAAAACTATGTCTTATTCAACTTGGTACCCTCCCATGTGCCTTGAACATCCAGGGGCTCCACAAATACTGGTGGAATGTGGTTGGGCAAATGTATTTTAAATTGAAAATATACTTGAGAATTGAAAAAGCAGGAAAACACATCTCTTGTCCAGACTGAAGAAGTTTTCTGACAAGAGAGTCAGAATGTTGGTGGTAATTAACCTTAGAACTTTTACAGTAACAAAGCTACTGTTTAATTTTCATGCCTCTAAGATTTCAAATAAAATGGCTTACAACTTACAAGTGTGCATGCTTGCTTAGGTGGGATAATTATTCACTGGAGAAACAGTAGGAGACAGGAGTCAGGACATCTGGTAGGTCTTGCCCTGCTGCAGTGTCCAATTAGAAAAGCCTAGACTTTACAGCCAGATAGAATGAGGGCTGAAGCTTAGCTCTGCCCCTAATAAGCAGGGCTCTCTGTAGCAAGTCACTTACCGTTTTTGAGCATTCTCTCATCTCTAAAGTGGGCTAATACCATCTACCTTGAAGGATTGTTGAGGGACTGGGATAATGTATATAAAGTGCCAGGAGTACCCTAGGCCCTCAAGAAATGGTAACGGCTATAGTTAATGACTCCTGATTTATGTGAACATGGGAGCAACTTAATCTCTCAAACCTTCAGTTTTCTCAACTAGAGAATTGGTGATTGGGATGGAAGGAGAAGAATTAAATGATCTCGAAGATCTCGTCCAACTCTGTAGTTTAAGGAACTGGTGAAGAATGCACAATTCTCCTGCAATTTTAGTTTAAATAAAATGTTTCTTATATCCTTGATCTATCAAGAGCAACTGCAAAAACGGTTAATTTCTAGGCCTTCCTGAGAATTTGGCTTAATTAACTGATGATATGAAGTACATTTTCATTATTTTATGTGCTTTATGATGGATACAAAGTTAACTTGAATATTTCAACCTCTTGTTCAGCTTACTCTGTGTAAGACAGTAGAAGGAGTATATGGGCTAGTCAGACATAGGCACCCTTTCTTTGAGAGGCTGAAGAGTCATGTAGGGAGCATAACGCAGATAACCAAAGGCTGTATTACGTGGAAGAACGGTTGGAGAGGCATGAAGAAAATGCTTGGTGACTTCAGAGAAGGAAAACTATCCCTAGGCAGAAAAATTGGGGAAGACTTAATTAAGGAATTTTGAGCAAGGCCTTAAAGAATTAGTAGGACTTCAGCTGGCAGAGATGTAGGGAATCAGCTTATACTAAGACTTGAATTTCAGGAGAGGATATGTAAGCATGTCCAGGAAGGGAGAGGAATGTGGTTAAGCCGGAGGGTGAGGGCCTGGAGGCAGGAGAGTGGGACAGAGGCTGCATGGCAAGGGTGGGACCATATTGTGTACATCCTGAGCACCGGGCAAAGGAGCCTGTTTAACTGGCAGTAGATAACCGTCAAAGATATTTTAAGTGGGGAAATGATGTGATTAAAGCTATGGTTTAAGATTAATCTGGATTGGAGGAGCCATGGGCAGTCCCCAGTTAGGAAGCTATTAAAATAGTCTCCAGAAGAGAAGGAATGAGAACCTAAATTAGGGCTGGGGCAGGTGGGTTGGGTGAGACACCGTAGAAGTAAATGCAACAGGGCTTGTTGGCTAATTGGATGTGGGAGTTGAGAAAGAAGTCAAAGACGGAAGCTGAGTAACTATGGATGGTTTTGGCAGGAATTGATTAGTCAGAAAGGGCAGCTAGTAAAGCACTTGCAAGTAGTGTGCAATTGATAAATATTTGTCTAATTAGTTAAAGTAATTATAAATTTAGATTTGGATATATTAACTTTTTTGTGCTTATGGACCATGCAGATGGATTAGAGCCATTGAAAATAGAGAAAGATTTGGGGGCATCCTTATGAAATGGGTGGTGAAGCTGTGAGAAGGGTTCAGAGTGTGGGTGAGAAGAAGAAAAGGCCAGGACAGAGTCTTGGAGAAACCAGTATTTGTAGCTTGGAGGGAGACAGAAAGAGGCTGACAGGGTGCTGAAAAGAAAAAAGCAGGAGGAGAAGGAGGAAAAGATGGGGTAAAGAAAGGTGAGGAAGGAGAATTTGGAGAAGACTGTTAGGGTAGAGGGGCTGAGGTTGAAGACTGGGAAAAAGTCATTAAGTTTGTCAATGAGACCATTGTCAGTGGCCTTCGAGGAACAGGGCCAGTTGGGCATTGGGGACAGAAGTCAGCCAGGTATCTAGGGGTGTCTGAAGGGGAAGGATATGAGAAGAGTAAGTATAAACTATGATTGGACTGTGAAAATCTGAGAGGATGCTGACTTGAGGCAATACAAGTGCCAATGAAACTTTCTTAAAAACAAAACCATAAGAAAGGCCCGAGAGTGTTGTGGGTAGAGCGACTGTCAGTGGAGAGGAAGGGACTGAAGATTGAAAGATGGAGTGGGAGGATAATTAATGCACCAGGACTTCCTCAAGTAGGAGGGTTGGGAACCAGATAGGATGACCAGACATCTGGATTGCCCAGGACAGTCTTGGTTCACATCTGTTATCTCAGTTAATTATGGGAAAATATTAGGACAAATATTACAAACATTTGGGCAAATAATGCCCACTTTTATTCTAACAGAAAGCCTCTTTCTGCATAATAAATTATTTAATCACCCTGGTCGTGACACAGGTAAAGTAGTTATGAATGTATGGAAAAACAGATGTGACAGGGAGGGAAAAAGGTTGAATGAAGGCAAAAAGAAACTGAGATTCAGAGAGGAAAGTTGGAAACTGGGAGAGGGGTGGCTGTATTTGAAATGAGTTGGTTCCTTTCTGTTGGGGGGAGAGCAAAACCAGAGGAGGCCAGTTGATTTGCAGAACATGAGCTGGGTGGGAGGGTTAAAGTTGGGAGGTGGAGGAGAATGAGAAGAGTTTGGAGTAGCTATGGATCTGAGGGGGAAGGAGAGCCAAAGGTGATGAGGGCCTGACAAATTGCTAAAAGGCCTTAGCCTTGTGATAGAATGAATCTTCCCTGTATTTATGACTTTCTCCAGCAATGCTCAGAAAATCAGAAGTGGAGATGATGTGAGTATCATTGAAACTGCCAACTCCATATGGGTCCTCAGTTGAGTAGGAAGGCAAGTGAAACTAGAGTGTTGATGGGCTGGGAGTTTGAGCAGGAGATGTGAGATTAGAGTGTGTAGTGGCTGGTTCAACAAGAACAAAGGAAAGGGAGAAATGGGAATGTGGAGGGGGTGGTTCTGGGGCTCATGGCAAAGGACATGAGGAGCTGTCAGAGTACCTTATCATTATGGAGGGATCAGTTATGAGCAATGCTGTAAATTCAAAGTGTGGCTGAGCTTGAGGATGGTGAAGTGACACAGGCATGAGGTAGGTGGTCATTGATCTCTGGGAACTATGAGGCCAAGGTATCAAATGATTATATATCATTGTTCATGTCTGTATTTAAAATTCTGGAATACATTTATTAAAGCCTTTCTGAGCTTTTAGTCCATAGAAAGTACCTTAAAGATAGGGAAGTTATTCCTTCATTTAAAAAGTGAGGAACCTAAAGTCTTATAAAGACTTTCTAGAAAGATTGCTACTTGCCCAGGTCATAGATATGTGTGGCAGAGCTGACTCTGGAAGGAACCAGAATCCCTGAATCTCAGTTCACTATTGCCCTCTAGGATAGAAGTAATTAAAGTATCCACCGAACAAAATCATAGAAAGCTTCCTCAGCATATGGCTTGCTTACTCCTTTTAGAACTCCAGTGTTTGTGGGCAAGGAGTTCTGCTGGGGAGAGCTGTGGAATCAAGTTCATGTGCTCTAACTTCTAACTGAACGGCAAGTGATGGTGTCTTTGAGGAGGACCCATGAAAAGCACAGATCGCCCCGAGTAATTAAAAAACAGATGAGAATCAGGGCTGGCCCAGTGACATAGCAGTTAAGTTTGCATACTCCTCTTCAGCACCCCGGGGTTTGCCGATTCAGATGCTGGGCGCAGACCTACACACCACTTATCAAGCCATGCTGTGGTGGCATCCCACGTATAAAGTAGAGGAAGATGGGCACGGATGTTAGCTCAGGGCCAGTCTTCCTCAGCAAGAAGAGGAGAATTGGCAGCAGATGTTAGCTCAGGGCTAATCTTCCTCAAAAAACAAAAACAAAAAACAGATGAGAATCAGCAGTTAGACAAAATATTGACTTCATTATTGATGAAGTCTAGATCGGAAGACATAGCTTGCTGTGAAGCCCAAAATGGTCTAGTGCAACCCTTACCCCTTGGTCAGAACTTTGGAACAACCTACTGGATGGAAAGTTTGAGGCTGCAGAGCAGAAATACCCAGGTTTCTGCCTTTTACTGTCCTGGTAGAGAGAAGGAGAAAGAGGCCAAATCTCTCTTGCATAATGTTTTTGATAGAAAAACTCCATCCATTTGAGAATTGAGAAAAAGACTAATGGCTGTCACATACCAACCAAATCAATTGCTCCACCTCAATAGGGAAGAATATGGTGTAGGGCAAGAGGGCGGGAGAGGAGGGAATATCCCCCCTTTGAAACCTTGTGAGTGGGAAAGAGGTGCTGGTTCCCCTTGAACCTAAGGTGATTGGCCACTGGTAATTTGTTTGCATTTGTGTTAAGCTGACTTCCAGGCAGGTGTTACATTTTTATGTTAACTAGAAGTGAGTGAAATGACTCAGAATGGTTTGAGCATAGGTCATTCTTTAATCACTTCCACAGCCATACCTAGTGCATTTTTCCTTCCTCACTAGGAATCTTGGGAAACCTCACAGCCATCATAGCAGGGACCACTGGCTCTGATATCCTCTGTGGAATTCAGAACTTTGGAAAAGTGTGAAGTTCTTTCTCCTAATAAAACTTTTAAGGAGCCCTTACTTGAACATATGGCACTTGGACTTAGTTCTGATTCTGTCACTATTAATGACCTTACCAATTAACTATTAAGTACCTCAGTTTCCTCATCTGTAGCATGGGAGAAAATACTATCTGCTCTGTTTCCCAGGTATTTGAAGTGAAAGCACTTTGCAAATAAATAGTGTTACGCAAATGTAATCAATGTTACTGTATGGGATGCAAGGTAACTATGAAGTTTAAGAATTTTTTTTTAAGTAAAGTGTTTCAAATAAGACAACTAAGATGACTGCTGAAATTTGGGGGAACTCTAGGTTAGGCATTTAAGGTAAATCATGATGACTTTTCTCTCTTTATGCATGTCAGTCAGAATATGTAGTAATTCTGGCCAAGTGAGATTAAAGCACTGTGTTTCATGACAAATGAAATTTCTGCCTTTTTATTTCTCTTTTAACTGTTAAAAAAAAGTCTTTTTTATTGTAAAATATAACACGTATATAACTTTTGAAATGTAGGTGTAGTTAAATGGATTATTAAAAAGTGAACATTGGGGACCAGCCCCGTGGCTGAGTGGTTAAGTTCATGCGCTCCACTTCAGTGGCCTAGGGTTTCACTGGTTTGGATCCTGGATGTGAATGTAGCACCACTCATCAAACCACGCTGAGGCGGTGTCCCACATGGAACAACCAGAAGGACCTACAACTAGAATATACAAATATGTACTGGGGGGCTTTGGGGAGAAGAAGGAAAAATAAAGTCTTTAAAAATAAAAAAGTGAACATCTATGTGACCACTACCCAGCTCAAGAAATAGACCAATTTAATTATTTTCCCCCTCACAGGAATCTCTTTTCATCTTTTGGATGCTTGGTTTTCTTTTCAGGGAAGTCATGAGTAGTAGAAGGAAGCAATGATAAGTATTGACAGGTCCAAGGTCTGTGCTCCTTTTGAGCGGAATTAGATCAAAGGTGTAATATTAGTGTTTTACTCTGTAGTTATTTCTTATTTCTATAACTGAATTTAATGTTTAGGAAAAGTCCTGGGTTTTCAGCCTTAAAGATCAAAATCTTCAGGCTAAGCATCTTCGATTTATGTCCTTAGGATGGGAGTGAAAAAGCTGTGATCCTTTGGATGTGAGAAAAGTCCTCATGCTTAATTATTTTTTTAAACATTCTGATTCTCTCTCCTTTGCCTGTCTTTAGAAGCAAAGCAGCTAAGACTTTAGTATTGATGATGGTTTTGTGCAGTAAGCAAAGGTCGTCTTGGAAAAGAATGAGCAGTTATCAAGGCAAATACCTTTCAGCTCAGGCCACTCCATAGGCTAGATTTGAAGTGGCAAGAAGCAGTCAGTGAAAATAGCTTTATTCCATGAAAAATCTGTATTATTTTCTTTGTTTAATTGTAATCTAGTGTTATAAATCCTATCATCTTTTAAGACTAAATGAGTCAATAAATCAAAAGTCTTTTGTGGTATCTACAAAAGGATTCTCTTGAAGTTTTTTTATTATTAAAAAAAAGAAAATGATAAACATTAGGATAATTGGGAAAGTATCTTAGCTAATCAGGTGTGTCTATAAGAACAGAAAAGCTCTGAGTGTTAAAAAGTTGATAAAGGCTCATTTTGAGAGGCAGCTTCTACGGTTGTAAGATTTACTTATTGGGACTTCAGTTTAGCGTTTAGTGTTTGCTGTCAGTCCCTCCTGAAACAGCACTGTAGTGATGGTAAACATGAGAAGAGGCTACAGCAGATGGAAGATACCAACACATTTTTGGAGGGTGAAAAGCAAACAGAGCTGTGGCAGTTGACTTAGTGTAGTGGAGAAAGTTGATGCTTAAGTGCCCTAAAGAAGGTTGGGAGTAGATCCTGGAAAGAAACAATCAGTTTATTCCCCAGAATCCTAGAAAGGCTCTGGAATTAGAGGCTTTGGAGCAGGGCATGGGGCTGAAAATAAGAGATTGAATGAAAGTCTTTAAAAGGAACTAGACTCATCCCACACAGCAAGATGAAGTTCTTGTCAGAGACTGGACGTTTTTTTCTCTGGAGAAGTTGAAGTACATTAATGGTTCTGGATTTAGGGATACCAGGCAAAAAGGAGGTGAGGGTGAAACGCTCAAGTGAAAACAGAGAAATTTAATGAAGTTATGCTTACTGAACAGTGAGACCCTGCTCTTTTCCTCAGCCCCAATCCTAAGACAGTCAGGTAATTACCAGCCCAGGCAGAATATTGAAGGACTCTTCTCTGGGTGAAATGAACATCCCTAGAGAAGAGACCTACAGATACTGACATTCGAGGTCCCGCAATGAAAAAACTGACTTACTACCCAGTCTTCCTACAGTGAACCCACTCATCAACAGCTCTGCTCCCTCCACTTCATGAACATGGAACTTGCAATCAGCTTTTTAGCACCTTACTCTTAAATACAAAGAAGCAATGAATATGAGACATTTGAAGAAAACTTTCAATAAAAAAAGGCAGAAACCAGAACAAATGAGAAGAAAACCCAGGGATGAAACAGAAATGCAAGGAGAAGAAGAAAAAGGAAGATAATCAGGGGCTGGCCTGGTGGCATAGTGGTTAAGTTCACAAACTCCGCTTCGGTGGCCTGGGGTTTGCCAGTTCAGATCCTGGGCGCAGACCTAGCACTGCTTGTCAAGGCGTGCTGAGGCTGTGTCCCACATAGAAGAATTAGAAGGACATACAACTAGGATATACAACTGTGTACTGGGGCTTTAGGGAGGAAAAAAAAGGAAGATTGGCAGCAGATGTTGGCTCAGGGCCAATCTTCCTCACCAAAATAAAGTATACCTTAAAAAAAAGAAAATAAAACCACCCCACCTATAATTAATAAGATAAGAATGGGGCTGTAAAAAAGTAATAATGAGAGAGTAAGATATGGATCTTAGAAATTAAAAATAAGATGGCAAAATAAATCATTGGAAGGACCAGAAGATAAAGTAGAAATAAAAGCAAAAAGATAGAAAAAAGAGAGAAGAAATAGAATTGGAGGATCAGTTTAGTAGGTATTATATTATACTAATAAGAGCTCCAGAAAGAGACTACTGAGAAAAGTAAAGGAGGGGAAATTACCAGAGAAATAATACAAGACATTTTCTCAGAACTGGAGGACATACAGTTGTAGATTAAAAGGGTTCACAAAATAGCCAGGAGAATGAATGAAAAAGACTTACACAATCAGTGTGCAAGACATATCATTCTTCAATATGTTATTCACAATTCAGTATTCACAATTTCAAAATACTCAGAAAAATGGAAATATTCTAAATCCTGTCAGCAGAGGGAGCGAGAACAGGCCACATGCAAAAAAGATTGGAAATTGCAGTGGCACCAGATTTCTTAGCAATAGCACTGGAACCTAAATGACAACAGACTAATTCCTCCAGATTTCTGAGGGGAGTTATTTTCAATCTAAAATTTCCAACGCAAATGATCAAGCAGAAGATAGAATAAAGACATTTTGAGAGCATGAAAGGTCTCCAAATTTTATTCTCTATGCATCGTTTTACAGGAAGCTACTTGATTGTATATTTTATCAAATTGTGGGCACAAACCAAGAAAGAATAATATATGGGATTCTGGAAACAAAGTCAAACACAGGATAAAAGCAAAAGAAAATTCTAGGATGACAGTGAAGAGAAATTTCAACATGACGGTAGTGCAGCAGACAGAGAGAAGCCTGTCCAGACAGAATAGGAGGAAGATCTACTCCAGAGGGAGTTTGCAAATGAAAACAAAAATGACACTGATAGATGATCTGATCTATTGGACCAAGTATAAAATATTTTTCAGAGGGGCTTTCCAGTTCCTGGGGAGCTGCTGTAATAGAGATTCCACAGGAATGTGACTTAAAGAACAAATTTATTATTCCCTCATGTGACAGTTGAAGGATGAGCATTTTAAATTGGTTGATGTCTCTGCTCCACGCAGCTATTCAGGAGCCCAGATTCCTTCCGTCTTGTTGCTCTGCCATCCTCTAAGGCTTGTCCTGATGTGTGTGGTTAAAACCTGGTCACAGGGTGTCTATATTCCAGCTCACAAGAAGGGGAAAGAGCAATGAGGGGCAAAGGTTTAAGGCCCAAGCCTTGGCACACATTACTTTCACTCATACTCCAGGGGCAAAAACGTAATCCCAAGGCCACACCTAGGAGCAGTATTCCAAATGTTTAACTGGTAGCCCAGACACTGACCAGTGAGAACCTAAGTCTGCTGTGGAGTAGTGGGAGCTGCTCTGGAAGCTTCCTCTGTATCAGGTGTTAGCCCTTTGTTTGCCAGATTTTGGGGAGCTGGGGCAGGGAGGGTCCCCAGGAGGATTTGAGAGAAGATCAGGTACCATGCGTTTACCAGCCACCGTGGAAGTATTTTGATGATGATTGGTACGATGGTACTAAAACATACAGACTGAATATTCACCCTGACTGTGCATGACTGCAAGAGAGGCTGGGGAAAGTGCTGACATAACTACATTAGGAGACTGGAACAGGAGAAGCTGGTGCATAACAAGACATCAGTGATTATATGAATTACTAAATGAAAATCCAAAATTACTAAATCAAGAAATACCAAGTATATACCTATTGTTTAGGAATATAAAATTAAATATCAGGGGAGATGGCTAAAAGTTTTTAAAGTAGTTTGCCTTTAAGAAGTGGGTTTGAGGGTGAGCGGATAGGTGAGGCAGGTTGCTGCTGAGTTTTCATTTTAAGCCTGATAGTGCTATTTGAGTTTTTAAATAATTTGCATGGGTTATGTTGATAAAAACAAAATTAGTAGGAAAAAAAAGTAATGCAGTGCTTGTAAATAGATTAGGGGATGGTTTACATGGATCCGGAGCTTTAAAAAAAATGTATATTAAATATTAAGAAACATTGTTTTGGTGTTAGAATCCTCCCCCACAACTGTGATTCCAGCCCTCACTCTGTCTCAGAATCGTTTGAGGGAGCTTTTAAAAAATTCAAATGACGTCCTCTGTACCAAGATTCTGACTTATTTGGCTTTGGATGGGCCCCAGGAAATCCAATTTTTAAGAGAACAACAGCTGCTTCTGGCGTATGGCTGGGACTAACTCCTAGTCAGGTAGTTTCAGCACTCTTGTTTCTGCTGCTTCAGTGTCTCTTGTGTCCTTCCTGTCCTCTCTCACTGCTTCTGCTTCAAGTCAGATCTTTGCTCCCTCTCAGTTCTGAAGTAATGGGGTCTATTTTGAGTCAGAAAGAGTTGGAGGAAAGAAAGGAGAGACAGGGGAGAGGTCACTTATGATCGTGAGTAATGGGAATGACTGTACAGAGAGCCAATATTTGTTTCCTTTTGTTTTGTAGAAACTGCTTAAATTGATGGCCTTATCTTGAATTTCCTATGAAGTAATTTGAGAGCTCGAGTTCAAGGGAATTTGTATTTAATAACCTTTTGTTATTTCTTTACCTTCAGTGTTGCCTCTTGGGGCTAACTCAGCTGCACCCGCTGGTTGCCCTCGAGTTCTTTTCTCTCCCCTGGGTTTTGTCCCTGATTCTCCCGGCTGTGGTCTACCAGATGTTCACCAACAGTAGCATTTCACTTTGCACCTGGGATCATTAGCACTTTGTATAGCTCCCTACTTTTCTGTGAGGGAGTTCTTAGAAAGGGGGTTAGCAAGCAAGAGATGAAGCAATACAGAGGTCTTGTTTCATTAGCCTTTGACCAGAGATTTTGTATACCTAAAGGAAGAAATGTTTGTTGTGTAGATAAGAAACATTTTAGACTTAAGGGAAAAACTTTTAAAAAAAATCTAGCTAACTTAGATTTTTAAAAACATGAATAATTACAGACAGAGTTAGTTTCCTTTGTGCCTTTCTCCAGTTCCACCCCCACCTCCCTAGATTCAGCCCCTCTTGTGAATCGAGTGTGTCAGGGATCTGCTTGTACTTTTCACATCCAGCCAGTGTCCTGCTCCATACAGTGGTAAGACTTGCCTCTAGTATTCTGTCCAGCATATAGGGAGCTGTCCTGGCTGGTTTCTGAGGGGTTACTTTGTGTTTCATACATTTATACAGCTGCGCCAGAGTGTGATCTCTAAGGTGAGGAATTGATTCATCTCATCAGTAAGTCTTATTTAGAGTTGGCCCACTTAGTGTAAGACTCTTCTAGCCCAGTGCTTCTCTCACTTGAATGCGCACACAAGTCACTAGGATGCCCTTACATTGCTGCTTCTAATTCACTTGATCTCAGGTAGGGCCTGGGATTCTCCATTTCTAATAAGCTCCCAGAGGATGCTGCTGGTCACAGACCACACTTAGAGAAGCAAGGTTCTGGCTAGTGGTTTCCAGCCCTGGTTGCTCTTTAAGGATCATCTGAGGGCTTCTAGGACCTCTCCCTAGTGATTCTGACATAATTGGTCTAGGGTAGAGTGGGGCCCAGACATGATATACGTGTGTTTGTGTGCGTGTGTGTATATCTATGTATGTATTTTTTAACTCCCCAAGTGACACTAATGTGCAGACAGGGTTGAGAACCGCTGTTAGAAGCTCTGCGCACTTTGCTGTGACTCATCGGTAAAGGTCTTCGTGTGTGGATTTTAGGGCAACCTGGGCAGCACCGTCTGTAGCCTTTCTGATGTGAACACACCTGTTTTATGGATACACTCCCTGGAGAAGGGATTCCCCTTGGGGTGCTAGGTTCCCAGAGATGAGGTGGAGATGGCTATCAGAGGGGGTAGACGTAAGAAGGAAAAATGGCCTTTTCTTTAAAATGCAGATGTCACCTCATACAGGAAGGAGATTTGAAGTGATGAACAAATACAGAGTTGGTGCCTCTTCAGTCAGGGGCTCCTTCTCAGAACTTTCTACATCCTTTCACTAAGAGATCGTGGAAAAAGTATGTTATCAACTTTTGTGCTTTATGTTTTCTCCAGAGAAGTCTATAAATTTACTTCTTAAAATCTCTAAGTATATGTTGACCTATAAATTGGTGTACTTGCAAAGTTTCTGCATAGCCGAATTCTAGTATTTATGTTTTTCCTTTGCCAATTATTTTAAAAAATTTAGAATATTTTTCTATGCATTTACTTGTGGATCTTAACTTGTCCTAAAAATTGAGTGACTTAGCATCCTGGTGAGGGAACTGTTGTTCTCAGGAGCTTCCAGTACTAATTGCAGATGGATGATTTGATTTGCTCGAAAATCATAGACCTTAGCTCAGTTCAAATGTTGTTTTATTATTTTTACAAGGATGATTCTAGAAGCAGATAATACAATTTTATGTATATTAAAACTATGTTAATTAGAATTTCTTGGAAACAATAAGCTTTAAAATCAGTGGATTAAAATTATATGTAATTGTGCTGGTAAGAAATTGGAATCTTCTTCTCTACCTCCCTACCATTCAATCAAAAAATAGGCCTTTGATTTCATTTCCTTAGCATTATTTTGTCTACTTCATGGCCACTGACTTCAGTCAGATTCTCGTTACTACTTCTTCACGTTACTTTCCTCACTGGATCTTGCTGCCTCCAGCCTTGCCCCTCACGGTCCTCCTGCTAGTCTTCTCTTGTGGAGGTAAACTGTGGCTCTCCCTTCTCTGAGGATAAACTCCAAATCTCCAGTGTCTTGTAGAGCCTCTGACCTGGCCCTGCCTCTTTTCCACCCTATTGCCTGTCGCTTCCCTAGAGAGCAGTGTGTTCGTTTCTTAGCGGAGATTGAGGCTTGGGGAGGAAATATTGGAGGCTTGAAGAGAAAGGGAAAGGCATGAAAGAGTGGTTTAGGGGAGTCGGAGAGTAGATAGCACTCGCGACGCGGAGGGTGATTGCTGGGCAGCAGTGAGGGTCTCCTGAGGTGGTGATGATGGATGTAAAGTGAGCCCAGCTAGCGTTGGATGCAGGGGCACAGGTGTGCAGGAGCGGGAACCTTGCATTCTGCCGGTTGCCTGACTGACCCGTTCCACTTCTTGTCCCTACTTTTGCACGTGATAGATCCTCCATCTGAAGCACTTCCCTTCTCTTCTTTGCCTGGAAAACTCTGTCTCTTCTTGGGGAAACCCTGATTGATGATTTTCTCCTCTTTCCAGACATTGTCCATTCACCCCCGTGCTGTTCGGTCATCTCCCTCCATTCTATCCCATTGTTCCATTAACCAGCTGCTGTTATGGCAGTTACCACACCATGACAAGGTGTCTGTTCATACCTGTCTCTACTAGACTGTGGACTCAGCAAGGGCAGGGATGCAATCTTTTGTTCATAACATAGTGCCTGGTATGTAATAGCCATATATAATAAATGCTGGATGGATTAATACAAGATTTCTCTCTAAAGTGATGAGAACCTGCTCTTGCTGGATTGGGGGTGATTTTAAAAATGAATTGCACTAGTAGTATATTACATGAAAAATTTTATTGCTTTAATTTTTAATCTGATCTCTCCCCACCATATATCCAAGTTAAAATACCTTTTAAAATGTACACAAATGTGTATATACATACACACGTACATATCTACATGAAAATGGAGGGAAGTTAAAGATATCAAAGAGTATGAATAAATGTTAAATATCTGGGGTAATAAACCCCATAGAGGCCTACAGAATGCACATGGCTTATCTGTTCTCTTTCAAATGGGCCTCCTTGGCTAGTAGGAAACAGGTGAAAACCCTAAGAAATATATGTGCCAGTATTGAACACATCTATATTTTCAAGTTGAATTGAAGTTATGAGTATAAAAATGTAGTTTTGAAAAGGTTTTTCCCAGTCATGTAGAAACATATGGGGATTTTAACTGCCAAAACAATTTCATATAGTTTACAAATGAATAAAACCCAGAGAGAAATTAAGGGGTACCTTTTTTCTGAGGTTATGATTTCATATTTTTCCTTAGGAGTGAGGGGACTTGAGTTCTGTTGTGACATGTCGTTAAAGGGCTGTGGTGTCAGACAACCTTCCCCACCTCTCCAAGCTTTAGTTTCCCCATGTATAAGATATGAGTTTTGGTCTAAATTATTACCAAGGTCATTTTGAATCATTTGTGATTCTGGAAAGTTATGAAATATGGCCTGTAACCATGGTGAGGAAAGTTGATTGGTTACTCCAAAAATAGACTTATTTTCTCCTTCTGTATAACATTGATGCTCTCTCATTGAGTTAGTCACTCTGTGTTCATTGCCTTAATAAACCGATTTCTTGATTTTTTTCTTAATGTTGAATGCTCAAAAGTGAGTGAAGATTGTCTTAAGAAATACCAAACAAACAAGTTCTTGTCTCTTGTTTTAAATATAGATCTGGATTATCGTGCTCTTTTGCGTTCCTGTTGTCGGTATTCAGAAAGCAGAAGGTGGTGATTTGGTAAATTTAGAAACTATTTCTCATCAGTTCCTGTTGCCTTTTGTGTTTGTGTGAGAACCCCATTCAAAATATGTCTTATTTATTCTTCCCTCAAAATATGCTTTCCTTCACATTTTACCTTTCTGCTGGCAACAAGCCCATATTTATAAATACTTACAGATTTTGTCAAGATCCTCAGGTGGCGGTTATTTTTCTCTGCTAACGTATGGGTAATCTAGGCAGACATCATTACCGTTTACTCCTAAGCCGTTTGATTTCTTGATGTGTTGCATCATAGGCCTGTCCTCAGTGCAGTGGTTCCTATGGGGTCCTTCTTGAATCACTCGGAGGTTGCAAGGTCTGTGACCATGCCATGCCCCTCAGGGACTGTCCCCTGTCTGGAGCAGCCTACCTGAAATGGGGCATCCTGACCTAGTTGGACCAAGTACAGTGCTGGTAGGCGGAGTCTCCCTGTCTGTTAGCATCCATACTAGACCCAGCCCTTTGAAGCAGAGAATCAGCTCATTAATTGAACACTTTAAATGCCTAGAGAATTAACAGAAATTTAATTTTCCCTCTCTTTCTTCTGTAGTAATATGTATCCAAAGTATGTCTCTGACCAGCTGTATAATGTTAGACAAGTCACTTGCCTTCTCTTACTCAGTTTCCTCCTCTATAAAGTTTAGATTTCATTTCTAAACTGTCCTTGGCTCCAAAATCCTTTTATTTTTTTTCTTTATAGCTTTGTCACCTCTCTCCAGCCCTAAACTGGCTGATGGCAAGCAGTAGTCTTGAACTTCAGCAACTCTCAGTCCTTTCTCATGGTACTTCCTCAAACCACTCTGGTTTATTTTTCTACCCCATAGGTATTTGTAGAGATTTTTTTAAAAAAGCGTTTATGATGATTTTAGTCCATTTATTTTTCTATACCTTTTGAGACCAGAGTAACTCAACAACTCAATTTGTTTTTGCTTGCGTACCTGGATAATAGCCTAAAAGTGAAGTATTCTTTGTATAAGTAATCATTAAACATTTTTTTCCAGGAAGCATCGTTGTGAGTATTAATGAGAACTAAGCTACTGTTGATACTATTTAGATACTATTGACCTTAGCTATGGGACAGTATTAAGAGAGCAGTTCTTTAGTATTTACTCATATTCCTCATCATTAGTCAAGAATCTTTACTCTAGTTAGTGTTTTAAAACTGTTGAAACTAGAAACAATCTGTGGAAACAGAGAATGTTCTAGAATAAGATGTTCATTCATTCAGGAAATACTTATTGAGTGCCTACCAGATAGTCTTTGGATTATCAGTGAACAAAATAGAGATCCTTAATGTAATGGAGTTTATTTTCTAGCAGAGAAGACAGACAATAATCAATGAGCATAATAAATATTCATTATAGATTTGTTATAAGGTAGTAAAAGCTATGGAAAAATGAAAAAGTCGAGTAGGAAAAGGGTGGTGGAGAGAGGAGAGCTGGGTTGCTTGTAAATACTATGGTCAGGAAAGGAGGTATGGTGGGCAGAATGGCCCCCAAAAATGTCCATGTCCTGATCCCTGGAACCTGTAAATAGGTTAAGGTACATGGCAAAAGGGACTTTCCAGCTTTAATTAAAGTTACAGACCTTAAAATATGGAGATTATCCTGGGTTATCCAAGGGACCCCATCTAATCCTTGAGCCTTGAAAAGTAGAGTGGTGGTTAGAATCAGAGAGGTGTGGCTGAAGTTGGAGTGATTCAAAATGCGAGATTCAACCTGCCAATGCTAGAGGGAGCCGCATGGAAAGCATGAGAAGGAAGGATGGCAGCCTTGAGGAGCAAAGACCATCCTTCAACTGATAGGCAGTAAAGAAAAGGGACCTCAGTCCTACAGCGGCAAGAAACTGAATCCGGCCAACAACCTGATTGATTCTAGATGCAAATTTATCCCCAGAGCCTCCAAAAAGAAAAAAAGCTGTCTGCTGACACCTTGATTTTGGCCTAGTGAGACTCTGAGTGGTGGACCCAGCTGAGCCATGCTGTGCCCAGACTTCTGACCTACAGAACTATGAGATAATAAATGGGTATTGATTTAAGCACTGAATCTATAGTAATCGCTCACAGCAGCAATAGGAAACTAATATAGGGGATGAGAAAGTTAGCCAAGGGTTTTGGGGAAAGAGTATTCCAGGCAGAGGGAACAAAAAGAGCCAAATCCTAAAGTGAGTTGCACCTGGAGTATTAGAGAGCAAGTGGCCAGTGTGGCTAGAGTGGAGAGAGCAAGGGGGTGAGTAGTAGGAGATGAGGTCAGAAGGGCAACTGGGGTGGAGGGTGGAGACCATGAAGGGCTTTGGGTTTTATTCCAAGAGAGCTAGGGAGTCACGCACCATTTTGATCAGAGAAGCAATATAATTTGACTTAACTTTTAAAAGAATTGTGCCGGCTGCTCTGAAAATAGACTGTAGGGAAGAAGCCAGGAGACCAGTTAGGAAGTGATAGTAGAAATCTTGACACAAGATGGTGGTGGCTTAGACCAGTGGTAATGGAGATGATGGGAAAAGGTTGGATTCTAGATATATTTTGAAGATAAAGTCTGTTTCTCTGTGAGTTATGTGGGGTATGCAAGAGAGGAAGACTAGTCAAAGATGATTCTAGTTTGGGGCCTGAACAACAGGAAAGATGAAGTTGCTGTCAATTAAGATGTAGAAAGCTGTCAGTGGAGGACATCTGGGATGAAAGGGAGAATTGGAGTTCATTTTGGACGTACTGAGGATGAAATGTCTGTCAGACATCCAATTGGAGATGCATAGTGTGATAGGCAGAATAATGGCCCCCAAAGATGTCCATATCCTAATCCCCAGAACGTGTGAATATGTCACCTTAGATAGCTAGAGGAACTTTGCAAGTGTGACTAAGTTAAGGACCTTGAGATGGATTATCTGGGTGGGCCCAACCTAATCACATGAATCCTTAGATGTCAGCACTTTCCTGTAGTTTTCAGAAGATGTGACTCTAGAAAAATGGTTGGAGAGATGCAGTGTTGCTGGCTTTGAAGACAGAGGAAGGGGGCCACGGGCCAAGGAATGTAGGTGGCGTCTAGAAGCTAGAAGTGGCGAAGAAATGCATTCTCCCCTAGGGCCTCAAGAAAGGAACAGAGCCCTACCAACATCTTGATTTTAGCCCAGTGAAAACCATATCTGACCTACAAAACTATGAGATAATAAGTTTGTGTTGTCTTAAGTCACTAAATTTGTGGTAATTGGTTACAACAGCCGTAGAAAACTAAAATCAGAGTAAGCAGTTGGATCTGCATCTGGAGGTGAGGAGAGAGGTCTGGATGTTGAAAGCATGGAGATGGTATTTAAAGCCATGGGACTCAATGAGAGATCACCAATAGAATGAGGAGAGATTGTGAAGAGAAGAGGACAAATCATGCAACATTAAGAGATCAGGGTGAAAGAAAGAAATGGCAAAGCACATCGAGAATGATCAACCAAGGAGGTAGGGGGCAAACGAAGGGAGAGTTGTGTCCTGGAAGATGAGTAAAGAAAGCATATCAAGGAAGAGGGTGTGATCGCTGTGACATGCTGCTGCTGGGCTAAGATGAAGAGTGAGGCAATGTTAATGAAAAGTTTTGCTGCAAAAGAGAGTAAAGAAAAGGGATGGTAACTGTCAGGAAAAGTAGTGTCTAGAGAACTGTTTTTGTTTTTTAAAGATAGCATTAAGGGCATGTTTGTATGCTCATGGAAACTATCCACTCAAGAGCAACAGTTGATAACAGAGAAGGGAGAATTGCTGGGGAAAAGTCCTCAAGGTGGCAGTAAGGATGGTACATGGGGGATGAATTGGGTGCCTACCTTGACAGGAGAATGGCCAGTTCATTATGGTGCCCGTGGAGAAGGCAGAGAGTATAGGGTGGGTAAATGTGGGAGTGTGGGGTCTGGCCCGGTGGCGCAGCGGTTCAGAGTACATGTTCTGCTTCAGCGGCCTGAGGTTCCCTGGTTCAGATCCTGGGTGCGGACATGGTGCTGCTTGACAAGCCATGCTGTGGCAGGCATCCCACATATAAAGCAGAGGAAGATGGGCACGGATGTTAGCTCAGGGCCAGTCTTCCTCAGCAAAAAGAGGAGGATTGGCAGCAGATGTTAGTTCAGGGCTAATCTCCCTCAAAAAATAAATAAATAAATAAATAATAAAATAAATAGATATACCAATTAAAAAAAAGTGAGAGTGTGTGGGGGTTCTCTTCTGATGCTTCCATTTTCTCAGAGGAGAATGAGGATGGGGAAGGTGATTTGGGGGACTTACCAGACTAGGGACACACAGTAGGATTGCCTGGCAGCATTAAAAGCCCGTTAGAAGTCTGTGGTCGTGAATTTCAAGGAGTAAATGCCACCACACACCTTTGAGAAAAGTGCTTCCTGATGGTAGATGCCTCTTCTCTCCATTAAAAAAAAAAAAGCCAAATACTAAAGGAAAACATGAGGTGGAATTATAAGAGAAGCCCAGTATTTCCTTACTTATCATTTCTATCACCACCTAGATTTCTAGAAGATAGCTTGCCTTATAGGGTTATTAATATTCCTAAATTGTTGAATATAAATCATGTTTTGCTAAATCAATTTTAAATGCCATTGTAGCCTGGGTTCCTCTAAGTAGCGGAACCTGGACAAGGGTTTATGACAATTAGTTTATTTTGAGGAGTAATCTCAAAGAGCAGGATTTGGTCCTGGGAAGAGTTAACGGGGAGGAAGGAAATTCAGTCCTAGCTTTGTTCAACAACTTGGTCACCACTGTGGCAGCTGGGACTTCATCCTACAGGGACTCTCCAAGAATGTGCCTTAAAATGTCTAATGGGGGGTAATTTCATTTTTCATCCACTTGCTCCCATCTCCCCCTGATCATGTGTTGCCCCACGGGGAGTTAAGTCCATCACAGAACCATGCCTGTGTCAGAATGCTCTGTGTTTCCTACAGATGAGATGAGGATGCAGCTGAAGCCCCATGAGGGTGGCTTGACCACAGTATCCCCAGTACCACACGGAAGGAGCTCAGTCTATCCTTGTCAAATACATGGTTTTCATAATTCGTCTTCCTGCTCCCTGTTTTCCATGCTGTGTGGCTCATCTCGCCCAGTGAAGCCACGTATTAAATGAGGAACTACTGGGGCTTTGGGAACTCACTGATGGACAAGACACAGTCCCTGCCCTCAAGTCTCGCAGTCTGTTAAGGAGCTTCCAGGTTCTTTTTATCCTGTGCGTGAGAGCCCCCCTTAAATCCTTTTTAAACAAAAGAATAACATGATGTGGTTTCTATATTAGAGGTGGACAGAGTCAATTAATGGCAGTGTTCTGGTTGTCTAATGCTGAGTGACAAACCACCCCAAAACTTAACGATTTAACACAATGATTGTCTGTTACCTCTCACAGTTCCTGTGGGTAGGAATTTAGAATCTGATGGCTATATGGCCTGTCTCCATCCCACTCAGCATCAGGAGGAAAGGCTCAAAGGCTGGGGGCTGGAATCATCTTAAGGCTTGCTCACCTGGTGCCTGGTTTGGGACACCTTGGCTCCTTGGACATGTCCCTGTCTCTGTGTGCCCTCTCTAAGTGGTCTGTCCAGCATGGAGGCATCAAGGGAACCAGACTTGCTATATAATAGCTCGGGCTCCCAAGGACTGTGTCCCAAGAGAGAAAGATCCAGAGGAAAGCTATATTGCCTTTTATGCCCTAGCCTTGGAAGTGACATAGAGGCACCTCTGCCTGGTCACAGGCCTGCCCAGATTGAAGAGGAGGGATTACAGACCCACCTCTTGATGGAGGAGTGTCAACATCACGCCGTAAGAAGACGTGGGATGGGACATGTATGTTGATGCAGCCATCTCGGGGAAAATAACATCTCACAGGCAGTGTTATCATCACACTGACTGCCAACATTTATTGAGGTTCATGGAGGTGCTAAGTGCTGGATGTCTCATATTATTTAGCTGCTGGCAGGTACAGTTTATAAGGTAGCCCCCTTTTTACAGTGAGACAACTGAGACTTGGCAAAGTTAAGTATCTGGTGTAAGCTCACAAAGGATTTCTGTATTTAGTGGTAAAAGGGCAAATAGGAGTGAGGAGTAGGTGGGAGCCTTACTTACGGAGGGAAAACAGACCCGTGGTCCCTCTCCTGACTCCTCCTTCAGCAGCTACCGGACGGTTTTCCCCCACCCCTTTCCTCCTTCTTCTCCCCTCCAGTATCAGTATATTTTCATTTTGTTCAATTAAATTTCAGTGATGTTTCCCTACACCTTTTCTCCCCAACTGTGCATGTAAATCATTTTAGTTATGTTTTGTGTCTATGGGTTGATCTAGAAACATAAGTATTATGAAAGACACCCAAACTGATTTTAAAAAAAGTTCTGGATGGTAAACTATTGGTATGTTGGAAACTTTTATAAATAGAAAGGATACCTTTCCTTATACTGATAATTCTCAAACTTTTTTGCACCTAGAAGGCACCTCTGAGAATTCACCTAGGTTAGTGATTTTCAAAGGGGATTTTCCATCCTAGTAGGGAGGAAAGTACTGTAGTTTGCAAATGCCCCCTCCCTGACACTTCTTCCCTCCTGACCTGAGAATGGCTGGCCCATACTGCCCAGAAAGGCAGTAGCTCTGAAATCCTGTTCATTTTAAACCTCATTACTGAGCATCTTATGGACACTGTTGCTTAGTGTGTTTAATGAATGAATTCCATAAATGTAAACCTCCAAACTGCTGATGCTCCTCTGGTTTTCCCCTGCATCTAGGCATCCAGTTTTTAGAAATTAGAAGCATCTTTGGTTTTAGGGCCTTGCCTACGTGCCTAACAGAGCTAATAAATCAGTATCTGTTGTTTTGGCCTCACAGCACTGATTTAAACACAGACCTTCTGAGGAAGTAGAAACATTGTTCTCTTTGTCTGGATTCATATTGCCATTTAGAAAATAGTTCTTCAGGTTCTTCTCAAGATGATCCATTCATTCATTCAATAAATGTTGATTATATACTAAGTGCCAGACACTGGGGAGTCTAGAGCAGTGAACAGAGCAGCCAAGAAATGTCTGCCCTCATGGAGCTTACATTCTAATGGGTTGAGACAGTCAATATATGTATATGTGTGTTATTTGTCAGATGGTGAGAAATGCTATGGAGAAAAATCCTCCAGGGAAAGAGAATAGAAGTGTCAGATTATGTCACTCTACCCAATTATGTTCCCATGGCTTCCCTTCTTCTCTAAGTGGAAACCAGAGTCCTTACAGTGGCCCAGAAGGCCCTGCATGATCTGGCCCCTCGTCTTCCTGACCTCAGCACCCTCTCAGTTCTCAGCCACACTGGCCTCCTTGCTGTTCCTCTTTGCTGCTCCTTGGGCATGAGTATCGTTCCGGCTCATGGCACTCTCATTTCCCTCTACATAGCCATGCTTCCTTCAGATATCCTTAAGACTAACTCTTCATCTCTTTTTGTTCTTTGCCAGGATGTCACCTTCTCAGTGATGCCTTTCCTGACCGCCTTATTTTGAATTTCAGTCACCCTCCTTACCCACCCCTAGCACTCATTACTCTCCAGGAGGTCACAGCCCAGCAGAGGAGGTGACCAGATGCTACTAGTTGGCACAACCATTGGCAGAGCAGCATCACTGGCTTTCTCTCCAGGGGGTGGCCTGCCTGTGGGTTGGAGAGCCGTCTCTGTTTTTCAGTATTGCAGAGTTCTCAGTAAAGGCCATGCCTAGTGGCAGCACCATAGGAATCTCCCCGGCCTCTTCAGAAGCATGATCCAACCCTGAGCTTAATTAATGGGAATTCCCAGGATGGCATTTGCCTTTGTCACACCATGGATTAATAGCTCTTATGGATTGGATGTAGTCTCTTGAAATAGAAGGCCATCTTTCAGATGGATTATTTCTACCCCACGATTTTTGACTGAGTGTGTTTGGTATGTTTAGTCTGCTTCTCCTCCTTGGCAAGGCCATTCTTATTTTCCTTCTCTGGGAGATTTTTCTCTCTTTCATCACCCTCTGTGACTGCCTCATCTGAGTTCTCAGCTTTCAGTTTCATTGACTATGCTGACCTTTCATGTATTTCTTCAGAAACTGAAACTGCATCTCATACATAGCTGGTTTATATCTGCCTCATTCCCATTTTATTAAAAAGTTAGCTTTTTTCCCCCCTTGTCTCTACCATTTCCTGGTCTTACAGAATTAAAAGGAACATCCCTGCTTCCACAAACTTCCAGAGTCTGTGATTTTTGTGACATAATAAACCAAATTTAAAATGTAATTGTTACAGGCTGAATTCCCCAGGCAGCAGACTGAGATGGAGTTTAGCGTTCAGGATGTTTATTAGGAAGTCCTCTTTGAAGAGTGGGAAAGAAGGAAGGAGGCAGAAGGAGAAGTTGAGTGGTGGTATAGGCCCAATGACAACCTTCGTCGACCCCACAGGGAGCTCTGGAGCTAGAATGGCTCTTAAGAGTTGTCTTGACTTGGAGCAAGATGGCCAGGCCTTTATACTCCAGCATCGCTTATTGCATGTTGGTCACCTTGGGGGAGTGTGTGACCTTGGGCAAAGAGGATCTCTGCAGCTGAGGCCATCCTTGCAGAGGCCAATAGCACCCCCAGCAAGTGCTGCAAGAGGGCCTCACTGAAGGGGCATCTGGGCTGTGCCTCCTAGTTTCTTCCACATTCATGTAGGTGCAGTTCAGCTATGGCTCCAAGATATGATGCAGTGTTTTCGTTGAGAAGTCACCTCCATTGTCAGTTTTAGTTTGATATTGAAATTTGCTTTATTTCCTTGAAAGCATAGGATGGTAAAGCCTGAACAGGACATAGAGGTCCTCTGTCCAGCCCTCTTACTGAACAGAAGGAGAAACAGAATATTAGAGGAGTGGAAATCTCAGTTTGGTTTCCCCAGAAACAGACCCCAAGACAAGGATTTGAGAGTAAGCAGTTTGAGAGGTGCTCCCCAGAAATGTCAGTGGGGAAGTGGGCAAGGGGAACAGGGAAGAGAAGGAAGCCAATAAAGGTGCATTTTCAAGAGAATTACTGCTATGGGCACTTTGAGTTCAATCTTTTGAGGGAACTCAGGCCAACGGTCCACATGCTTGAGAATTATCCTACCCAAAGGGCAAGGAAGCTGAGATATTTGCCCAGCAACTTACCCCGTCCATCCTTGACAGAGGGCTGTTTCCTGGAGGAATTAATTTCCCTGCATTCCCAGGTCAGTCTGTGAGTGGGCCCAGACTATTCCCAGAGCCAGAGCAAAAGCCACAGGTGTTCACAGAAAGCTGCCTGTAGCATGTGGAGGTGAGCCTTGAGGACACAGGAGCAAGGGAGAGACAATGACCGTGTCTTCTACAGGGCATTGCCTAAAGTTGCACTAGAACTCAGGTGTCCTGACTACTGGCCAGGGCTCTTTACTCTGATTATTGAGCTTCTTCCAAGACTGTGCCCAAACCTGTTCTAAGTAATTTAGTGAGGAGAGTGAAGATGTAGAAAGAACAGGGATATAGTCCCTCTTTTTGAGAAGCAGCCTAATTGGAGGACCAAGTGCACATTCATGTCTGAAAGAACACAAGGGAAGATTTCATAAGCATTTGCTCAGTGTGTAGATGATGATGTACTGAAAGCTGTGCATCGCGTACGTCAGTGCTGAGGTGCTGCTGTAAAGGGCTGCTCCAGAAGGAAAGGTATTTTTCGTTTTTAAGAGATTTGAGTCTGTAACAGGGTCTCAGTGGAAATTTTGCCTATGGATTGATGTGGACTCAGTGGTGAGATAGCATACTGGTTAAGAGTTGGGGGACCTTTGGAGAGCCGTTTGGTTTTACATCCTACTTCCATCACTCAGTGGTCATTGGACAGTGGGTAGATTAAGCCTCAGTTTCTTCTCCATGATATAGGACCAGTACTAGAATCTAATTCATAGGGCACATTCAGTGAAGCAATTGATGTAAGAGCATTTCACTGAGAGCCTGCCATGTATAAGGAGTTTGATAAACATTAGCAATGGTCGTGATTATTGGTAGAGGAGAATGGTGAGTTCAGGTCAAGTGGGAGAATGATTAGGGCTTGAGATTCAAGGAGCAAAAGCAGAAATTCTGTGAGGTATAACTTCTGGGATGCTAGGGTAGTGATGGGGAAGGCTTTATGAAGGCGAGAAGGGCTGCCCACTCACCCGAGTTCTCATGGGAGCCTAGGTCCCCTCAAAGCAAAAGTTTATGGGGAAACCCAATATGTAAAAAAGATAAACAGAGCTAGTCGTTTGAAGGTAGAGTGAGAAACCAGGGTCCTATCTTCTCCCTCCTCCCTCAACCACCCACAGCCCCTGAGGGAATTCTGAGAAAGCCCAAAGCTGCAAGAACAAAAACAGTTTCTGTAGAAGGATTGTAAAAAGCTACTGCAACACCTCATTTGTGCTATATTGAGTTTATTTTCCAGAAAAACAGTTTTTCAGAAACTCATCTTGGATGAAATTTTGCTTAAGTTTGTTACTTTTTTGCCTTCTTAACAAGGCTGAATGAAAACCTTTTAATCTGTTCTTGATGATTTTTGATTATAGTAATGAACATTTAGTTATGGTTCTGTGCTTTAATGTGGTGATTAAACCTCAGAGGTTCTGAAGAGCTGGGACTGTTTACTTGTGCTGCGCTTTTTAAATTGTTACAAGAAGCAGCGTGGCATTGGGGGAAGGTTCTGGACTTGGGAGTCAGACTGTCCAAGTCCGTATCCCAGTCTTGCATCTTATTAGCATTGTGATCTTGGGCACGTACTTGACCTCTCTTTTTCTCAGTTTCTTCTTCTGTAAATTGGGAATAGTATACTTACCCCATAGGGTTATTGTGAGAAATAAGTGAGTTTTTATATGTTCATTGCTTAGAATAGTGCCTGCATATAAAAAGTGCCATACAAGTGCTATTATTATGAATTTTATCTGTTTTATAATTCTTCTGTCTTCCTCTTTCATGTAGCCTAGAGGGTAAGCCTATGGGCTCTGAAGCCAAACAATCTGGATTTGAATCCCAGCACCATTGTGATTTTGGGAAAGTTAATTTCTCTGTGATTCAGTTTATTCATCTGAAAGATGAGGCTAATATTACAAACTAGTTCACAGGATTGTTGTGAGGATTAAATAGAATAAAATTTGTAAAGCCCTTAGCACAGTATCTGGCACATTGTATCACAGTTATCATTGTTATTAATTATTAAGGCTCTAAATGAGGGATACTTTAACTGGAATGTAATACAGAGCCAGAGGTTTTAACTATATTGACCCCTTAGAAGCCTTTAGAAAGTTCCTTCTCATTACTTAATTGGTTTTCAGTTAGTAGGGGTTGTTAACTTATTGATCTTAAGTACTGAATATTTTCACTGTGCTTCGTAATATTGGAACAAGGAGTGGATGGGTGGAGGGGTTAACCATTTATGCTATATAATATGAAGCTTATTATCAAACTCTGACTCAGAACTTCTAGATGTATTTATGTTGAAGGAGTTAGATATTTTTTGGTTAAAAGGTTGACATGATTAGTGTTCATACAAGGGGATAGTTTTGAAGGAAGAAAAACAGTAAAGAAACGTATTGGTGGAAATGACTAGAAGCAACACAGGGTAGGCAGAAAATTTTCTGATACAGAAGAATAGACGCCAAACATGATAAAAAGCAAGCAAGCAAGCAAACTGATTTTGCAGCCTTGGTGGGAGGGATGTTCAGCCACCAGCCACCAGAGTACCGCTTGATGCTGAGCATTTTAAGGGCTAATTTAGGTCTCTGGAGCATGCCACGATCAAGACTAATCCATGCATGAGGGTTTCGTGTAACCAAAGTTTTGTTGCGTATCAGAGTGTTAAGAAAAATTATCCAGTGCTTGGAAATGAGGTACAAGGATGATTACATGCCCTTTCAGTGTTATACGGGAGCATTGTCAGGTGTATCCAGCCAAAGATCACATAATTCTCTAGGGAAATGAACCTTTTTTTTTAACTTACTGTTTACTATTGATTAGGACTCAGCTTCTATGAAGTTAGATTTTAATTGTAGACTGATATCTTGCAAATGATTTCTGTCTCATAGAGAAGATAACCCGCAAAGTTTACAGTTTTATTGACCTATAGGTCATTAACCAGTTTTATATCTAAATTAGCAATCTTATTTCAGTATTCTGTCTTTTATCGACTACATATACTTCAAGTGTTTTTTGTACGCCACTGAACCAGATGTATCTTTCTGCTGGGTTCCTCATTAATTGACTTAAATAAATTTTTGAAACATGCTCAATTTATGTTTGTGTAAGAGTCCCATTTTTAGCTTCTTGAAAACTGTATCCCACCAAACGAACTACCTATTCATAGAAATTTCTTTTCTTCCTGTTTTATGCTTTCTCTAACATTTTTGTTTGCTTTCCGTGGTAATTTCAAAATTAAAGTATATTTTATAGGTATTTCATTCTTGTAGGAATTCTGTGAAGAACAGAAGCAAGTGTAGGTAGTTGAAAGTTTTAAACCTGATTGTCTTAGCCTAAGTTTAATTGTTGTGAGCCTAATTGTTTTAGTAAGACACATTTCGGAAATGAATGTTCTATCAGTGTAAGCTACTGTTAACGATTTTATACAGTTTTCATAATGCGATTGTGTAACTAGTTGCTATTTATTGTAGTTGATTGAGTTTGTGGAGCATGACATCAGAGACTGTAAAGATGTTCCATTTTATGTAACCAGAACTACAAATGAGATAGTGATAAAATTTAGAGACCATGTTTTTGAATAGTTATTTGCTTTTATCGTGAAATGTTTCAGAATTGTGAAGATAATGTTTAATTTGTATACATTTCTGTCCGTTGTTTGCTCCTCATAAAGTATTCTGACAAGCCTTGCAGTAGGGAAGAAAGCTATTTGTTAGGGATGTCTTAGACAGGATCCCAGCGTCAGATGATAAATAGAATTTATGACCTTTAAGGTCACTTGGATTGTTAAAGTTCTGTGATCCTAAAGTTGTCATGAAAAACTCTTTATATTAGTCCTTCCTCTGTTTGTTAGAGGTTTGGTCTCAACTGTTTTAGATATGCTTAACTAATTTACTTGCTAGATATTTATTTAATTAATACTTAATTCTTCTAGAAGGTAAGCTCCATGAGTACAGGGCGGTGTCTGCCTAATTCACCACTGTGTTCCAGGCACCTGGCTCAGTACCTGGTATGTCGTAGGCCCTCAACAAAATATTTCTGGGGTGACTGAATGACTCCATGCCCACTTTCACTCCATTATAACACAAGGAATGCATTTAGAACTTGATCATAGACAAATGATTGCAAATGCTGAGCGCGGTTGGATGTTTAATCCAGGGTTTTACCAAGCTGTGAGAATCACAGAGACAGAGCATATCCTTTAAGTACTCTTGTTAGTCATCTGTATTGAACTCTTCCATCCTCTGCAGCTTTTTTTTTTTTAATTAGCCTGTTTGGAAATTACCAAAACAGGGAATAAATTGATAGGAAATGAAATTTTCTATCCGGACAAACCCTTGGTTCTCAGAAGTTTTGGAAGATGATTAACATGAGCAGAAAATGCTAAGAGGGGTAGCCCACAGAATAAAACCACTAGTTGTACATAGCAAAAGGTGCACTGTTCTAATTCATTATTGCTCTGTCCTTTTTCTCTCTTCCTCAGACTCTTTCCCCTGGTAACTGCCTCAGTTTCTTTTCTGAAATTTGAGTACTTTTGGTATTGACTTGATCCTGTGTAGGCCACCAAGTCCAAGAAATGTAATAAACTCCCTTTATCTGGACACAATGTTGAAGTTTCCTTGGTGTTCAGGTTTTAGCTTCTTTCTCATAAAATGCCCAAAATGAAGATTTTCGTAAAATTCAGAGTGTGTATTGAGTGTATTTAAATTGAATATATACATGACAATTGTCTAGTAAATTTGTATTTTTTATCTATATAAACAACTTTTAAAAACTCTTGAGTAAACCAAATTATATGTAATACAGGTTTAGGGTCCTAGTTCTTCCACTCCAATGAGATTAAATCTATAAATATAATTATTTTTAAAGCACTAAATATATCTCTCTCTCGTTAGAGTCACTAAGTTGGGCAAAATCTTCACTTCTTTAATTCTCCATGTCATCTAGCACAGTTGCTCACAAATATTTTGAAAGAATGTTACTGAATTAATTTCCTTTTTTCTGAATTTCTAAATTGCTAGAAACTTTTAGTCTCTATACACTCAGCTCAGTAACAGGGTGCAAATATCTGCCAGCTGTCCCCACGTCAGCGGTGGCAGTCTAAATCCCTCACAGGCTGTGAGTTGGTCGAAGCGTACCTGCAGTCTCAGATCTCAGTATTATACCCGGCAGGGTTGTGTTCCAAATTCACTGTTAAACTCATTGTTATGAACTGAGCTCAAGGTACATTTTTTCCCTTTAGAAACAATGTTATTAAATATTATAAATGATGTGTTTCCCAGGCCAGCCCACACAACTCCTATCTGAACTGCAGTTGGTCATCCATCCATCCGTTCCTCCATCCATCAAATACCTAGAAAGTTCCTACTGTGTGCCACGCACCAGACTGTGTTCACAGTTAATAGAGGTGAAAGCTATGGCCTAATAACATTTTGGCAACCCCCATCAGCTTAGCAAAAATTGGCTTCTTAATCTTTTATCTGTAAATTAATCTCACAAATATTGATTGAGGAACTACTCTTTGCCAGGCTTTCTGCTTGTCACCAGGAATAAGAGTGAACAGGATGACCCCTGCCTTCAGGCTGCTTAACAGCAGAACTTGAAGAACAGCAGGTTTGCTGAAAGGAGAACGGAGAGCCAGGGACAGATGTTTTCTGAAGCACTTTCCAAGCATTTTCAAAGCCTTTTTTATGCTGATGGCAGTAATGCTTTATTGTGCCTCGGTCCCCTTCCAAACTTATCGTCCAGGAGGGGAGGATGACTTCTGTGAAAACCAGCACTGAAGGTTATAAATATAAGTCTTAAGCTTATCAGCTGTGAAAGGGCTCATATTATTTTTTAACTTCCCAAACCAAAGAGAACCTTTTTGAAACTTTCGAATGGGGGTTAAACGAGAGTGGAAGGGAGAAAGGAGTTAGGCAGGGGGCATTTCCTAGTATGCAGAAGAAATAACCTGCGATGGAACTAGCAGAAAGGGGGGAAACCTGCACGAGCCTTACACTGAGCAGAGCAAACGGGGCTGTTTCTCCACAGTGGTTCCTTCATTATGGGACTGTGTAGTTGGCTGTCCAGAGCAAACGGGACATTGGACAGATGGAAAAGGGGGAGGAAGCAATCAGCTTATCAGAATAAACGAGAAAGTCTTGATAATGGGCCAGGAGGGACTACATGACCTCTAATCTCTTCTCCTCCTTACTCTCTTCCTCAGTAGCCTGAGCACAGGATCCTGCCTCCGGACCTTCGCACATGCTATGCCCTTTGCCTGGCATACTCTTCCCCTACTTACCTGCACAGTTTAGTTCCTCAACTGGCCTCTGCTCAATGTGACCTGACTAGAGTCCTTCTCTGACCACCCTGTTTTAAATGACATTCCCCCTCAGTACCTCTCAGCTTTGTTTTTGTTTATAGCACTTATTACTGCCTGACATTGTTTATTTTCTTGTAAACTTTTTTTTTTTGGTGAGGAGGATTGGCCCTGAGCTAATACCTGTCCCAATCTTCCTCTTTTTGCTTGAAGAAGGGTGGCCCTGAGCTAACATCTGTGACCATCTTTCTCTATTTTGTATGTGGGATGCCTCCACAGCATGGCTTGAGGAGTGGTGTAGGTTTGCGCTGGGGTTCTGGGCCATGAACCCCGGTTGTTGAAGCCAAGTGCTCTGAACTTCACTACACCACTGGGCCAGCCCCTATTTTTTTAATTGTCTGTTTCCTTCTACTAGAATGTGAGTTCCATGAGAATAGGATCTTTGCTTCACTGCTCTAGTCCTGTTTTGAGAACACTTGCTGGCACATTTAAGAAGGATTTAGGAGGTGTACTTTCAAAGAAGGGACTTTTAGCCTAGAAGGTGCTTTTTCCTAAAAATCTTTTTTTAAAGACGAATTTTTTCAGCCTGCCATTTTTACCTGTGTTCAATTTTAAGACCACTTTGGGTAGGGGAGGGTACAATTGTTAATGGTATTCTATACTATATTCCTCTACTAGGAAGTTGTGGGATGAGGGCCATTTCTTGCATTACTTTTAATCTTTCACTATTTCTGGTTTTTTTCTGTTTGCAACTTTTTATTTTGACAAATTCAAAATCTACAGAAAAGCTGCCAGAATAATTCAGTGAGCACTCATATACTTTTCACTTAGATTCACCATGTTAACATTTTGCCACATTTGATCTCTCTGAGTACATATTATTACACTTCTCACTGAACTATTTAAGAATTAGTTGCAGATATGACCCTTCACCTCTAAATACTTCAGTTTGTATCACCTACAAAGGAGATACAATTACCATATTCAGGAAATGTAATGGTGATACAATAGCATTATCTAATGTGCAACCCTGGCTCAATGATGTCCTTGACAGCAGTAACGTACTTTTAACAACAGGAAGGAAGTCTCAATCCAGGGAACAGTCCAGGATCACACATTCCATTTAGTTATCAAGCCTCTTTAATCTTTCTCAGTTTTTCTTTGTCTTTCATGATGTTAACATTTTTTTTAAAAGTACCAGCCATCTGTTTTGTAGACGGTCCCTCAGTGAGGGATTATTTTATGTTTCAGCATGATTCGAGTTATGCATTTTTGGCAGTAATATTACAGAGGTGATATTGTATCCTTCTAAGTGTGTCACCTCAGCAGGTACATGATGTCAGGTGGTCCCCTTACTAGTGATGCTAAATTTGGTCACTTAAGTAGAGTCCAACAGATTTCTCCACTCTAAAAGTACATTTTTCCCTTTGTAATTAATTCATAAATAATCTGTGGAGAGAGACTGCAAAACTGTGTAAATATCCTGCTCCCCAACAAACTTTCAGCTAACGGTTTTAGGATCCTTAGAGATTCTTGCCTGAATCCATTATAACAACGATGGTTGCAAAATGGTCATTTTCTAACTCTTTCATTGCTTATATATTTATAAGTTGGCATTCTGTTATAAAGAAGAGCCTCAGCTTTCCCCATTTGTTTTTTGTTTGTATGCTTGTTTTTTGTTTTTGTTTTCTTGGTGAGGAACATTATTCCTGAGCTAACGTCTGTGCCAATCTTCCTCTATTTTCTGTGTGGGACGCCGCCACAGCATGGCTTGGTGAGCACGCCTGGGATCCAAACCCGCGAACCCTAGGCCACAGATGCAGAGTATACGAACTCTGCACTGGGCAGGCCAGCCCTCTCCCCATTTGTTTTATTTGCTTGTTATAAATACGGACTCATGGATTCTTTTCTTGAAATTTCATGTGTTATAAGTTATAATCCATTACTATCTTTCATTTTTTGTTTTTAAAGATTTTATTTTTCCTTTTTCTCCCCAAAGCCCCCGGGTACATAATTGTGTATTTTTAGTTGTGGGTCCTTCTAGTTGTGGCATGTGGGATGCCACCTCAGCGTGGCCTGATGAGCGGTGCCATGTCTGGCCCAGGATCCAAACCGGCAAAAGCCTGGTCTGCTGAAGCAGAGTGCGCAAACTTAACCGCTTGGCCATGGGGCCAGCCCCACTATCTTTCATTTTGATGCTCAGATTATCCTAGAGTTGGCCTATCTAACTGCACTGATCCTTAGCATCTGGGGAGAGAAATACCTAATCCCAGGAGTAGGAAATATTTTTAGTACATTCACAGTACTTCTGAAATTTTAATTGCTTACAAATCACCTGGGGCCCCAGATTCTGCATTCCCAACAGGCTCCCTGGTGCTGCTGATGCTGACAGTCTGTGGACTGCACTTGACATAGCGAAGGTGCTTGTAGGCTGATCTGGAAGACTTAAAATACTTCTTGCTCTCCCTGTATTAGTATGAAAAGTTCACCTCATTAACGTGGAAAAGACTGATCTTTTGAAGGGTGTATGAGCTCTGGTAGGCATGGAGGAGACAAGAGCTACACTCCAGCTACTTGATTCTGAGAAGTTATGATAATGAGGAACGCTGTATTCCCCTCACTCATGCTTACTTTTTCATTTCCCTAGAAATTCTGACCTTTCGGGGAACTGCTTCAGCTCCCAATACCTGGTATCAGGGGAAATAGTGACAACTTCAGTGGAGGGTGTGTCTCTACCAGCATTCTCTGTTACTCAGACCCAACTTTGATACCACGGGAAGTTAGGCAGTTTGAGCTTCTCTTCAAAAGAAAAATGTTCATGGGGCCAGCTGGTGGTGTAGTGGTTAAGTTCACACGCTGCGCTTTGGCGGCCTGGGGTTCACAGGTTCAGATCCTGGGTGCAGACCTAGCACCGCTTGTCAGGCCACGCTGTGGTGGCATCCCACTTAAAATAGAAGATTGGCACAGATGTTAGCTCAGCAACAATCTTCCTCACACACACACACACACACACACACTCTCACGTATTTTGCTCTGGAAGAATTATGAGTTTCCTATCATTGGCAGATTTCAGTGACTTTTGGTCAAATAGTTTCCTTTTTTCCTTTTAAAGCCATTTCTAGACAGATTGTTGTTGGCGCTCTGGCCATCTGCAGTTTGTCTGCGACCATAACATTCATAGAAATTCCAAATGTGCATAGTATTTGTATTGATTAGTAATCTTATTTAATCTATTTACATTTTTGTCAGCAGTCCTTTTTTTTCTGACATAATTTCATTTACCCGTCTGTCATCTGACTTTTATATTTCCCCTTACTTCATTCTATTACTATTAAGAATGGATGGGGTCTTCCTTATGGAAGGAGAGAACTTTACAAGTGAGGGCATCCCTCTGTGGAGGTCTTAGAGGATGCATCAGAAATCAGAGGACACCTAATGTTATAGACTGAATGATTGTGTCTCCCCCAAATTCCTATGTGGAAATCCTCCCTCCCAATATGATGGTATTATGAGGTGGGCCTTCAGGAGGCAATTAGGACTGGGTGAAGCCGTGAGGGTGGAGTCCTCATGAAAGGCCTCATGAGAGAGCGTGTTTCCTCCGCTCTGCACCATGTGAGGATACGATGAGTAGTCTGCTGTCTACAGCTTGCAGGAGGGCTCTCACCAGAACCCACCGGTGCTGGCATGCTGATTTCAGACTTCCAGCCTCCAGAATTGTGAGAAATCAGTTTGTGTTGTTTATAAGTCACCAGTTTATGGTGTTTTGTTATAGAAGCCTGAACTAAGACACCTGTTGATATAAAATCATATAGTCGTCCTAGCGGCTACTAGTAAGCATTGGGGGAATGAATGAATGTGGAACCAGTGTGCACATACCAACTCATTTAGCAGAATCCTAGAGAGTTCCAAAATGAAAGTGTTGTTTGTTGTTTGTTTGTTTGTTTTAATCGCTATCGTTTGTATCTTTTGCTGTTTCTGGCATTTAGCTAGACAGCTGAGCATGGTATTAGACTTGAATAAAGCTTGGGCACTTTCTGACTTACGAATGATTCATGACTCCATACGTTCCAGTGTGCTCATAGCTCCCCCTTCTTTCCAGAAGGCTGCCCCACCACCCTGCTGAGGGTGCTAGGCACTCTCACCCTTATTGCAGAGATCTCCCTGGTGCTAGAGCCCGCTTCTCTGCCAGAGAGTGCTGTAGCTCTTGCGATCCCTTTCTTGGTCACAGCACGTACTTACATGCTCATTGAACTCTGTGGAGTTGGTAGGGGGTTTATTCTTCCTCGCTGAGTAATTATGTGTTTCAGAAGGGTGTTTAATATAGCCACACTATGAAAACATTACCTCTAAAAGCTAACCTGGAGATCTTCTCATCAGAGACATGAACAAGTAGAGACCTTTTAAGTTTTCTTTGTTGGAAGATGCCACCTGAAGATTTCTAACAGCAAACTGCATAATTGGCTTAGCCTGGTAAGAGGTGATTGTCCCACAGAGGTTCAGTGGTTGCTGTGGAAGCACAGGGCCCACAGAGCCTGTGATCTGTGTGGGCCACTGTCAGTGTACAGGGGCATGGCTGTGGCAGGGTGCCAGGCCCTGTGGAAAGCAGAAGGGCTGTCTCAGTGCCTCCAGTGCTAGCCACCTGGTACCAATTAGGCCACACCTGCTTTCTGCTGTTGGTCTCTCTCTCCCTTCTCTCTCCTGTGAGCTACTCTTTTTTTTTTAAAGATTTTATTTTTTCCCTTTTCTCCCCAAAGCCCCCCCAGTACATAGTTGTGTATTCTTCGTTGTGGGTTCCTCTAGTTGTGGCATGTGGGACGCTGCCTCAGCGTGGTCTGACGAGCAGTGCCATGTCCGCGCCCAGGATTCGAACCGACGAAACACTGGGCCGCCTGCAGCGGAGCGCGCGAACTTAACCACTCGGCCACGGGGCCAGCCCCTCCTGTGAGCTACTCTTAAAAAAAAAAATCACTGAAAACCAGAAATGTTTCAGATTCTGACTCAGATTTCTATGTATCTTAATAAGTTCTCAGAACTGTGTTTGAATTCTGGTGATACTAGTAAATGGGAGAGCAAGTCTCACCTCTTCTCGCATTCAAATATAGAAGAATATCTCATTCTGACATGGAACAGTTCTCAGACAGGTGGGCTGCTTCACAAAAACCTCCGTAGGACTATGGCAGCATCCTTCACAGAGCCCCAAACAGTGTTTAACATGTAGGTACTAGGGAGTGTTTGTTAAATAAATGATCCAGAGCAAAAAGGACTGGCAACTGAGTGCATTTTATCTTCATTTCCCATCTTAGCAGCTTTTTAAAAGCATCATTTTGATTCCAACAAACTTGGATCCCTCATTATATTTGCTATGCTTTGTTTAAACATTGCTCAAATGTCAGTCTCTGGCTGTTTATACACACACATATGCAGAGACTGACTTGCTATATCCAAACACAGAAATACCTGCTTAGTTGGCATGATTAGCTGGGGGAATTGGTTGTTAGGTTGAAGGATACACTGGAAGTTATGTGTGTCTTTAATGTTACCCAAAAAGTCTTGAGATGATTGCTTAGAGTGTTACTTCGTGACAGTGTGCCGCATTAATTTTACTGACTGTATTGCTGTAAAGGTTATTATGAATTCAGCCAGCATTTATTGAGTGTTTCCTAAGCTCACAGACCTGTCCTGGGCCCTGTCAGTCCCTGCCTTCAGCTTGTTTACCTTCTGACCGGATAGACTGCATAAACACACAACATCAATACCAGTAGTAAACCAGTTAAATATCAGGTGCACGAGTCTCCAGTAGTTCTCAGAAAAGAGAGACTCAAATGAGGTGGAAAGGTGGAAGAAGGAACAGTTTGGAGGCTGGAGAATTGCAGTTGGCCATAAGGGATGGTGAAGAGAAAGAGGGAGGGTATTCCATTTAGTAGGGAGCAGCATAAGCAAAGGCTAGAGGTTGGCATTTGCCACGTGTTTGAAGGACAGTGAGAAGCCTGGTCCAGCTGTGGAGCAGAGGTTTCAAGCTGAAAAGAGCAGAGATAAGGTGATAAAGTTTGTCTGGTGCCAGGCCCCAGAGGCGTTACACTGTCACAGAGCAGAGTGGTCTGGAAGGCGCTGCAGCAGCCCCAGGACTGTCCTGGTGCAGCTCTGCGAGGTCTACCCCTGCCTCCATCTGTCATGAGCTGTGGCCTCCTGGTTGTCATGCGAACTCTCTGTGCCACGGTTTCATTTGTAAAATGAGGACAGTGATTGTATCTATCTCACAGGGTTGCTGGAAGGAATAAGAGAAACAATCGCGGACAGCACAGCGCTGGGTGCTTGGTAGAGCTCCTTACGTCACTGGTTCTTAGGCAGGCAAGAGCAGCCATGGTGGCTGTGCTCTGGAAGGCTGACTGTGACATGCAGGTCAGGTTGAGTGAAGCTTGAGGAGGCTTTGTGGAGTTGCCTTTTGCCCGGATGGAGTTGAAGACAGGATTTTAGAGGTGTCGTCGGATTTCCAGCCTCTACGGGAAGGCGCAGGAAAGTGTGCAAGATTACGGGTTGAGCGAAGCCATTCTTTTTTCACTGCATCTCTATTTCACAGATTTTAGGAATGATCCTGCTTGACAGTCATTCAGAAGTGATTTGATCAGAGTAATTGGCAGTGTCCCTTAATAGCCGTGGAGAACTCCGATGCTGGTCAGTTAGAGGAAGTGAATTATTGGGCCAGAAATAACTGAAAGTTTGTTTGCTGGCTTTTTTTTTTTCTTGGTTAATATTTTATATTGTGTAACCAGAAGCTGCTGTGCTGACAGGGATGAGCTAGAGAATTGAATCTGAATAAATCAAAATGGAAAACAACTGGAAATATCCCTACAAGAACTGTCGTGTATAACTTCAGTAACTCATGCAAGCTAATTTTATTTGTTGTATTTACACTTTGGGTGGATAAGAAAATGGAGTGCAGCTCTCTATAAAAACAGGAATTCTGTTTCATACCTTTCCTTGAAGCTTTTCCTTCTTTTAACGATAATATTTTTAGCTGAAAGTAAGTTTAATTCATCTAGTAGAATGTTTGAATTTTTCTAAAGCTTTATGTCTTCTATCTTTGTAAAGATATGAATAAGTTGCACTTCAGTCCTATCTTCATGGTAGAAACTGGATGAAAAAAATTACAGCATGAGCATCACACCACACAAAGAATCTGCATCTTCAGAGGATAACATTACAAAACACTCACATTTTTATCACAGTTAAGTTTTACTTCCTAAGTGCTGCTTGTCTGTATTTTGATTCTGAATGTTATATGTGTTTCCACATATGGTATGGAGTGTTCTTATGTGCAATTTGAGTGGTTTCAAGGGTCAAAACTTATAAATGCTAATAGTTCTGGTCTGGCACTCCAGATACAATGCCGTGCATTTACTGACATCAACAGTTGTTCATTAGTCTGGATGATATTTGTGTCTTATAAAATGTAAAAGAGATAATCAGTTAAAAGTGTGACTGTAATGTTTGAAGAAATACACCTCTCTAGGTCTTAGTCTCTGCAGTCTTTAAAATATACCATGCATATGTGTGTGTACATATATGTATATGTGTATGTATGTATATATATGTGTCAAGTAATCAACGTAACAATTTGGCTATATCTAGCACAAATTAGGTCTATGCCAGATATTATAAGTATTAATCTCTATCAGAATTCCTTTGAAGTGATCCAAAAGAATATCTAGAATTAACTGCAGTATAAATTGATTTTAAAATAACCATATTCTGGCTTATACACTTGGAAATTACATTAGTATGAATGGGGATTCACTACTCCTCCCTTTCTGTTTAGTTCAGTCAACCACCCTCTGGATCCCTTTCCTTCCTTGTCTTCCCCAGATCCGAATGTAAGCATCCTTAACTGTCTCTCAGCTGCCTTCCTACACCACACTTTATCTGCAGTTGTTTAGCCTTTTGGCCAGTCCATTCATCTGTTTGTCCTGCTCCTTTGCCAGCACGGCTGTCTGTAAATCAGTACTACTAGAAATATTTTATCCAGTTCAACTGGGTTCTCAGTGCTCTTGTGCCTGGACAGAGTCTCCCTGATTTCCCATAGCCATGGTCCTAAATTTGATCAGTTTCCTTAAATTTTTTTACCCAGAGTTAGTTGAGTTGTAGTCCCTTCTTCTGGTGGAAACATCCTTGGAAGGATTTTCCCCTCCCCTACAATGCAGTTCTGGTGCTGCTGCTTCAATCTCTACCTGTGTTGTCCTAGGGCCATCTTCTCTCTGTGTGTCTGCGTCTTCACATGGCATTCTCCTTGTTCTTTTAAGGACACTAGTCCTATTGGACTAAGAGCCCAACTACTGTAGTATGACCTTGTTGTAACTTGATTATACCTTCAAAGACCTTATCTTCAAATCAGGTCACATTCATAGGTTCCAGGGGTTAGCATTTCAACATATTTTTTGGGGGGACACAATTCAACCCATAGCAGGCATTTAGAATAAATCTGTGCATATTAATACCTAATATTAAATATTAAAATAATGAAGTTAATGGACAAAGTATAGAAGTGTGAAACGTTCATATTGTTGTTGAGTATGGGTTTTATAAATGTCAACTTTAAAAAGCTAAATTCTATTTATTCAGTTTTATTAATGACTAGTTTATTGTTGGATACTTCTAAAGTTAATTATTTTATATGACATAAAGACTTCATACAAGCACTCATGCCTATGCTTATAAGTTCAGTTTCTAATTACAGAAATTCTTTTCCTTTTCCAGTAGAAATGAGTACTCCACTTAAAACTTCAGACTTCATTGGTAAAAAGGATTAACGAATAAATTGTTTAGGAAGTACCGTAAAGGAAATGGTGATCTACTAATTTATGATCATCAAGTTCCAATTAATTTCCTTGTCGGTATTTGTGATAAGTGTCATCCTTCTAAAATTTTAGGAAGTGATATGTCATTGTAAGTTGTTATATCAAGAACAACAATTCTTGACAAAACTTCCTTTTTAAAAGCATAAGTGAATACAAGTAATTACCTCTCGTCCTTGGATTTTTGTGCAGTTTTCTCAATGTAGTAAATTAAAATGTCAATATTCAAGTGATCTAATAGCAAAGCCTCCTCTCTTGTAATTCAACCATGTAGGTAGTGAATGGGCCTCAGTCTTGATGACTTGCCTGAAAAGTACTTTGAAACTCTTTTCCCTTGTTCACAGATTGTTCTTGTTTGCATATAACAGTCATCCAAAAAGCCAGAAGGGGAGCGTATCATCAGTACCTGTCAGCTGTGTCACTTTCTTCGTTTAGCATTCTAGAAATAGAAGCATCCTTCCTGCTCCTTAGACTGTCTGGCCAGGTCTGGTTCCCACACTTGCAGTATCCTTATTCAAATGTGTCCTCTCTTATTGCAGCTGCTGTCCTTCAAAAGAGATGGTATGGTGAACTCTCACCACCCTGTCATTCTGGGCTTCTTCTCAGACCAGGATCTAGTCTGCTGAGGCTGGCCACAGTGAGGCTGGAGTTGACATATACGCACACTCCAGCATGACTTCCCCAGGTCAGGCCTGCTTGCAGCACTGTCTGTAAGTATGTAAGCAGATAGCTTACCCCTCGAAGCCCTGTGTTTTCTCTTAGATGAGCACTTTAGAACCCCAGGTAGAATGGGAAAATACTTTCTCTTTAAATGTCACTAGATCTGTTTAATATCTTGAAGTCAGAGGTAAGAGACTAAGCCTGTTTTTTGGTAAACAGGAGAGAATGTTTTTGTTTAATATTCCTTTTTTCTTTGTTGGTAGACTTTCTCCATTGTGACATAGGAGAAAGACTAGATTATACAACCCTGTACAAGGAAGAATAAAAGTTTCTGACTCTCTGAGCTGTTTCATGATGATGATGATGGTATCACTACCTTCCAGAAGTTAAGCCACTATATTCTACTCATTGCCTGGAAAATAGAAATCATAGAGTTAGGTTAAGATGTTGCACTAGAAGTGTTCTGGTTTGAAACTGTCATCAAGAGCTTATTGGAATTGTAGAAATTATCAACCCTGGGATACAGGAAAATTTTTAATCGCTATCATCCATACATGTTCACAGGGATATTCTCAAGGTCACGAGTTGGCAAACTACAACCCAAGGGCCAAATCTGGCCCACTGCCATTTTCTTAAATAAAATTTTATTGGAATACAGCTACATCCATTTGTTTACATATTGTTCTGTCATTTTTTGCCATATATGAGCAGAGTTGAGTAGTTGCGACAGAAACCATATGGCCCACAAAAGACTAAAATTTTACTATCTAACCCATTACAGATAAAATTTGCTGACCCCTGCTCTAGGTGATGCTTCCAAATTGTACAACCATATAATTGAAGAACTTCAAAGCCCATTAGAGATTATGTATCCCAAGTCTAAAGTGATTTTATGGATGGGCAGATCAAGGCTCATGAAGTGACTTGCCGAAGGTCTTACTGTTTGCTGGTGATTTTCTTTTTCTTTTTTAAAAGGAAGATATTTTTCCAATAACTTTTTTTAAATTGTGATAAAATGTATGTAACATAAATGTTATCATTTAACCATTTTTAAGTGTACAGTTCAGTGGCATTAAGTACATTCATATTGTTATATGACCATCACCACCATCCATCTCCAGAACTTTTTCATCTTCCTGAACTGAAACTCTATATCCATTAAACAATAATTGTCTGTCTCCCCTCCCCCTAGTCCCTGGCAACCACCATCCTACTTTCTGTCTCTATGAATTGGACTACTCTAGATACCTCATGTAAGTGGAATCATACAGTATTTGTCTTTTTGTGACTAGCTTATCCATAACTTGTTTAATTGAAGGAAGTATGCTTTACAGAAACAGGGAAATTCTAGCCTTGTCCCTGCTGATCCAACACTTGGCTTGGCCCAGGGTGAGCTAGCTGATCAACTTTTCTTAATGTCCTCAGCTCTAAAATGGTACATTTTGGTATCTTTCTTTGAAGAATATACACAGTATCATGATATTGGTCAATTAAAGCAAAACAGGAAGATCCTAAAATTTACAGTGGAATTTGTTGTTGTTAGTGCCATCAAGTCGATTCCATCTCCTAGTGACCCTGTGTACAGCAGAGCAGAACCCTACCTGGTCTTTTTGTGCCATACTGTCACCTTTGGCGCTATATCAGACAGTGCTTCGCTGCTATTCATAGAGTTTTCATGGCCCATTTTTTTTGAAAGTGGATGGCCAGGTCCTTCTTCCTAGTCTGTTTCAGTCTGGAAGCTCTGCTGAAACCTGTCCACCGTGGGTGACCCTGCTGATATTTGAAAAGCCAGTGGCATAGCTTTCAGCATCACAGCAACATGCAGCCATCACAGTATGACAACCGACAGACTGGTGGTGTGGTTCCCTGGCCAGGAAAGGAGCCTGGACCATGGCTGTGAGAACACCAGATCTTAACCAGTAGACCACCAGGGCTAGCTTTACAGTGAAATAGTCACAAAATATTAATTTTGAAGTTCAGGTTTTGCTTCCAGTATTTTTGTACAAGAGAGCACAAATTAATACTCAGAAAGTAAATTTGTGGGCATTGGAATTAGAGGGTAGACAAAGGATGATAATTCAGGTCTCATTACCACTCCTGGTAGGATCAGAGCACACTTCTCTGGCGACTAGTTCAGAGTTTGCCCAATTCTGTGTCTCCCTGCCCTACACAGTGGTGCCCACGCACTGCCCACATCTTGCCCTTTCCACTTCCCTTTTTTGTGCTCCTTGCTCATCGTTTTTCTGTTTTCATAAAGTTATTCCAGACAGGGTAGAATATAATAGATTATGTTTTAGTTTACGAAATATGTCACATTTCAGTCCTGCCTGCCTAAGACTATACCCAGCTCACTCGATTGGAGTTTTCAATGTTCATAAAACTCTTTAGACTTCTGTGTACATCCTATTTCTTAAGTTCGTCTTGAGATGAGTAATTTAAGCCATGATTTTCATATTTTACTCATTTACCACTTAGAGAGTAACCTTATTTAAAAATTCTTGTAGGGGGAGGAAGGGCACCTGGTATGGAAGTTAGGTGACTAACTGTTGCCTCCGTGTACATCCTGAAAGCAAATAAATTGTACTAAGGCGTTTGTTCTATTTGTTTATCACCATGCCTTAAATTGTGTCCTATGTTTCATTGTTGTTTTGTCCAAAGAGCAGGGAAGGATAAAGATATGAAATTCTTAAAATTAGTTCAGCTAGCATTTGTTTGCTTACTGTGTTTGAAGTGCATTACTTGTATCATCTCATAGAATCCTCTTGAAAACTCCTATGAGACGTGTACTTTTTTTTTTTTTTTGAGGAAGATTAGCCCTGAGCTAACTGCTGCCAATCGTCTTCTTTTTTCTGAGGAAGACTGGCCCTGAGCTAGCATCCGTGCCCATCTTCCTCTACTTTATATGTGGGATGCCTGCCACAGCATGGCTTGCCAAGCGGTGCCATGTCCACACCCAGGATCTGAACCGGTGAACCCCAGGCCGCCGAAGCAGAACGTGCGCACTTAACCACTGCACCACTGGGCCGGCCCTGAGACATGCACTTTTATTATATCCATTTAGGTGATGAGAAAACTGAGACACAGAATAGTTATTTGCCCTAGGACACATAGCCAGTAAGAGGTTGTGCCAGAATTTGAACCTGGGCTGTCTTGACTACAAAGTCAGATTTCATTTATTTGCTTGTTCATTTGTTCATTCATTCATTCATTCAGCAAATACTTAATGGCAGCCTACTATGTTTTAGGCTTGATTCTAATGATAAAAGCCTTGCCCTCATGGAGCTTATGCTCTGCTACCCACTTTCTATGCAGCCGTCTTGTATTCTCATTAGTCATCTAATCTAAGATGCTTTGATGCTGGTGCTTTTTTTTGACTTCTTATCAAGAAGGTATCAAAGGAAGCTTTGATAACTGCCAGGAGGTTTTCCAGTCAACTAGAATAACCCCTTTCTAGAGTGAAGACAAAAACTATTTCTTTCTTCTTGAACTATCAAGGACAAGTTATCCCAGCTTCTGAGACTATTGTAGGGTTTATCATGCAGAAGATAGACAATTAAGAATGTCTGTCTTGGGGCTGGTCCCATGGCCGAGTGGTTAAGTTCGCACACTCTGCTTCGGTGGCCGAGGGTCTTGCCAGTTTGGATCCTGGGTGGGAACATGGCACTGCTCATCAAGCCATGCTGAGGCGGCGTCCCTCATAGCACAACCAGAGGCACTCTCAACTAGAATATACAGCTATGTACTGCGGGGCTTTGGGGAGGAGGAGGAGAAGAAGAAGAAGAAAAAAAAAAAAAGATTGGCAACAGATGTTAGCTCAGGTGACAATGTTAAAAAAAAAAAAAAGAATATCTATCTATATCTATCTTATAGCTAATGTCCTCCTGCTTTAATTTAGGCCAATTTTTGCTTAGCTTTTCTGCAAACCTGAACAAAAATGCATCAGTATCTTAGTCATTAAGTCTTTGAATAGTTGAAGACAATATGAACACACTAATTTGGCTTTTGTTTTCAAGAGTTGTTTTGTTTTTGTTTTTGGTCCAAGATGGAATTACAAAGTGAAGTATAAGAGAGAAGGTCATCTAAGTGGTTTGCCATCTCCTCTTTCAGATACGCTTTCCCTCCCCATGCTGGCTCCCCAGCCTCCCAGCCAGCAAAGCGTTATGGTTAATACCCTGCTAAAGTGTTAACTCATAACTTAAGCCTTGTGTCCTTCCTTGGCCTTTCTCCCTTCCTATGGACTAAGAAGTCTACTAATCCTGGCAAGCTGGGAACCCATAGCTCAAGAGATGGCTCATGAGGGCTTAATTATGACCCCACCTGAGGAATTTGCATTTTAATGGAAAACATTTCTGCTACCCGTTCACTCAAGGGGAGTGAATAAAGATTTCACCAACCACTTCTGCAACGTTGAACTAACCCAAATTATTAGACGTATGTGGGGAACTAGTTTTCTTTGTATGACTTTGAATTGCTTAGTAAAATATTTAGGTTTCTCCATCTTGTTTTTAAAAATTGGATGTGATGGCTATTGAGTTCAGGGGAAGGAGTGCTTTCTGATGGTTGTGTTCCTTACTGAATGCCGTGTCCTAGATCCATTGCCCTGCCCTGCCTGGAGTGTCTTATTCATTCTACAAACATTCTTAGGATATATCTTAGTATGAGGACCTCTGCTGGGTAGAACAGGATTACTAGGTACTATTCTGCTGGTAGTCCACAGAACTACTACTTATACCTTGTATTTTGACAGTCCTTTACAGTTTACAATTTAAAAAACATTTCTCACTTATCTCATTTAATCTTCTATGTGCTCATTATAACAACCCACAAGTATATAAAGAAAATCTTCCCTGTAGACCAGTGATTAAGATGATAATATTAACCTCAATTTTCATAGGAAGAAAATGAAGCCAAGGGAAGTCAAGTGACTTGTCCTGACTAAAAATCAGGTTCTCTTGACTCTGGGTCCAGCATCCTTCCTTCTACACCATAGCTACCTGTAAAATCAGGACATTTTCAATTCACGTGCCTAGTCTCCTCTGATATTGAATGTTTATGTCACTAAATTTCTATATTGCATTTCCTCCAATTGAATTTCTTATCTTTTTTTGGTAGCACATTTTTTTCTAACTTTTCTATAATCACTCCTAACATTAGAATCATCTATGTTCAGATTTGATGGAATATTCTTGAGTCATTTGTCTGTTTATGATCCTCAGGGATTTATTCTGACCTCCCAGAATAATAGTTGTGGTTCTTTAATGATGTTTTAAAATATCATAGCCCTGATAGTTGGAGTAAATCCAGGTTTTCCTTATAGTCTGCTCCTATTTTAGTTACATTCTCTGTTCTTGCAGTATAACTAGAATTTGTTCCAGCCAACTGTTGACACCACAGTAAAGAAACTACAGCTAGTTTTTTCTGCCTCTCAAAGGAGAAAAAATTTTTGTTGGTCTGTCTCTTTAGCATAATGTATTTAAAGCACCTTAAAACACTTACTTAGCTAGTTGCACAGTCTTTCACAGACTAACCTTGTCCCTATACCTAATGCTATTTGTCTGTATTCACTTTTAGTATATTGACTTAATTTCTCTCTTTTTTTCTGGCTTTCTCACTTATTTTTCATATCCATAGCTTTTGGTATTTTGCCTTGCTGTTTTTGTAACTGACACGAGTCTTAAGCATGTAGGACTAATTTCTTGACCACCCATAGTATGCCTTCCTTCAACGGGAGTTTTTGTCATTTGATCATGTTCCATTTAACATGTTATTAATAAATTTGGTGTATTGCTCCATCTTTTTTCTTGTGGATAAGTCTCTACTCCCTGGTGTGACTTTAATTAGTAGTCCTAGAGGACATGGATTATGCCTTAACACATCCTTTGTAAAGACCCCTCAAAGAAGAAACCAAAGAAAGAATACAGGGTATGTCTTAATGTGTGTGCAGATACTCGGCTTTTCAGTCAATATTTATTTGAGTGTTTACCATTTGCCGTCCACTCTGCTAGGGCTGCACAGTCAAGCGATGGATCCACTGGGCTTACACGCTAGTAGAAGGTTCAGACAAGTAAACCAGATAATCCAAGATGGTGTTATATGGGACTTGAGAGAATGAGTTATTATGTATGTATGTGGTATACGTGTATCCAGGAGGCTCCTCAGCAGCTTTGAGGTGTCTGGGAAGGTGGCCTTTGACATCATCTGATACCTAAAGGATAAATAAGGATTGGCCAGATTTAGCAAGGGTGGGGAAGGATAAGGGGATTGGGACAGGGTGCTCATTTGAAAGAAGACCTGTCTCTAGCTAGAGGGTAAAGAGGTTCATTATGGCTGCAACGTGTAGATCAAGGGAGGGGGATCCCGGATGTGCTTATTAAGTGTTTGGGCTTTCTCCTAAGAACAAGGGTTTTTTAAGCCAGGGAGCAGCATGATCAAATGTGTAGTTAGAAAGCGTCCTCTGGCTGTGCAGTGGGGAGTGGTTTGGCAGAGAAGAGCTATAGGGAGACTACTTAAGAGTTCAATGAAGTAATAGAGGGTAGAGATAATAGTGATCTGAAACCAGGGTAGGTTAAGTGGAAGGATTCAAGAGACAGTTAGCAGAGAGAGTCCTTGAGAATTATTGATTGCAGGGGAGGGGGCATTAAGAGATAAAGAGACATGGTCAGGGGTGATTGGAAGTCCTTCAGTTCTCTGTTCCCTTCCCACTCCTGCATCATTGATTTTAGGCAACCATAGATTTTTAGCTGTAGTATCCATGGCCATAAAATAAATACATTTGGGTCCAGTAGGACACTTTAAATTTTGATGTTTTCTGAAATCTCTGTAGGAAAACTTTTAGAATACAGAGGGTAGTTTTATGTTGGAGATACTCTATGTTAAAAGATTAAATAGCATATTTAGGCTATAAAATAATTTATGATAATGAAAAAGTCATTTAATATTTCAGGGAAATGGTAAAATATAACCCTATTTTTAAAATGTTATGCTATTAAACATCAATTCATTGATGCTACATTTATTAGGCAAGGAAGGAATGTCAACTTCCCAGTATGGAATTACCCATCCATTGCCCAGCCTTAACTGAAATAAAAATCTACATAAAATATAAAGTAATGAAAACATTTCTTAGGTATACACATAGCTCCAGGTAGTTCCATGGGTTATCAGGAGCTATTAATGGGTTTCCTGGAAGAATCTGGATCAATAATCAAATGAAACAAGTTACCGCTTTGGGCTTATCCTTTGCTAGGAAGTCACCAGTGGCCAGTTCACTTCTAATACCATCTAGGCAGTTATTTCCCTCCCTCCCTTCATCCATCCTTCTCTCCCTTTGTTCTTTTATTTTCTTTTAAGTTAATTTGTTTCTTACCAGAACTTCCTTAAATGCTTGGCTTGAGAATTCTCTTGAGAAGTGTAAAGAATATGGAACTGGCACCTTTGTTTTGGTCTTGACTCTGCCAAAAGAAGCTGAGATTACGAATTTGCTACTTCTCAGGATCTTGGTTTCTACAGCTATAAAATGAGAAAGCTGAAGCAGATTAGTCACAAGGGGACTACCAGCTCTGATTCTTCCATCTGCGTATTCTTTTTGCTGGACCTGTACATCCAGTTGCTTCCAGGCCTTTGTTTACTTGACGGTGCCACTGGTACTTGAGATTGGTTATCAGCGCCACCACCTCATATTGAAGCTTCTGTAGTTTGTTCCAGCCCCCACCATCAGAACCAAGGGACTGAGGGATAAGTTACTGGAAAGCAGTCCCAGGGGAGGAGGAGAGGCAGCTGCAAGTCCAATGTTTAAATGACCTACACGTAGCTCAGGAAACTTGCCCCTTTGTAGCATTTCCTTCTTGCCATTTCTTTTATTATTTTTTTAACCAGACAAATGTTTGAATTTTTTTGTTTTGTTCTGTTTTCCTTTTTGTGTGTGTGTATTTTCTTCTTGGAATGGGAAAGGTGGGGTGGTTGCTGAAGAGGGGAAAGGAGAAACAACCGAACATTTTACTACAAACTGTGTGCCTCCAGGGACACAAAGCACACATTTCCTTACAAAGGTAGTGATTCTCTCCCCCACCCGCAAGTCTGTCATCGCAGTTTCAGTTAGGACAACCCCACCTCCACATCTCTCTTTAGGTTCTGCTCTCTAGCACATTGGAAGCCCTCCCTGCATTGCTGATCTAAGTCCTCCGAACACCCGTGCCCACACTCACCTCCTCAGTGAATGCTGCTTGACCTCACTTGCTGGTGATTACCAATCAATCACATTGAAGCCCCCTAGACTTCATTGTTATTCTTTAAAAATATATTTAACATAGGTTCAGATGCAAAATCGGAAGATACCAAGTCATACTGTGTATGTCGTAGTATATACAGTAATATCTTCCCTTACATATTTTAAATACATTAGAAGTAGGGTGACTTTTCACATATTGATCTGTTTAGTCTCCGAGATGAAAGGTCTGAAGAGTAATCCTTCAGCTATAAAGTCATTTGACCTGACTTGTTTTCTGTGCTCATTGTGATTGCTGTGACTTATTGAAGTTGATCCCAGCTTTGAAATTGGCATGTATACTTTTTCAAAATGGTTCTTATAAGGACTATAAAAATGTGGTCATTGAAAGCTATTTCAGAAAATGTATTGCTCTTGCTATGATATTAAAAATGGTAATTTAAAAATTTTATGTCCACTCTGCATGTTTAATTATAAATTGGATATTTTTAAAAGCTATCTTGGTCTACTTCTTTGTGTGTTTTAAATTTGGAATGGATCTTTGAACAGCTGTACAGCTGCTGGACCAGTGGTCATTGGGTCCGTTGGTTTGCCATGAGAGCCATCACCACAGGCTGTCTCCCTGGTAGTAAGGAAGGTGTCTTGGTCAACTGGAGGTAAAACAAATACTTTGCATTAATCACTCCCCCCTTTACTGTCAGCTCCCTGACCATCACTGCTCAGACCATCACGGAAGCAAAGATGATGTAATTGTAACATCTTTTCCTCTTTATTATACACAAGATTGAAGCTGCCCTTTGCTAATTCTCTTTGGGATGTCCATTCTAACGTGTGTTTTATCGATGGAGACCACACTGCTTTGCCTGCTACCCTAGGATTACTGGATTGCAGTCTTCCAAGAAGCAAAGAATCAGGTCTAATTTATGTTTAGCAAAATAGTGGTTGTAGTAGAAATTTGTAAGTTTGTGGAATGCAGTAGAATAGGATTGAATGACTGTGAGGAATCCTTTAATGCATGCTTTTCAGCAATTCTTTTTGCAATGAATGTTCTCTTGTCCATCTCAAAGTCCACTAAAAGAGCACTGGGGGGTTTTGTTTGTTTTGTTTTGAACCTTGCAAACAGTGGTAACTCTTTACCTTTCCACTAACACCCCCACCCCGCTCCCTCTTGCTTACAGTTGTCAAATGTCATGATCTCTGGACCCACCCCACAGTAACAAGTTCGTTAGTGATTTTTAAATACGGTGCAAATCAAGGGATGTCCATCCCGCTGCGGCCCACATGGGACTGGCTTGGGGAAGACGCAGCCGAGTAGACAGTTTCTCAGGGTGACTCATTCTCAACACTGACCGTTGTTTTTACATCCGCCAGGGAAAATATACCAGACATTGTTATGATGAAAACAACCGAGAGAGGCTGGTGGTGAGAAGACCCGAGGTAGAATTTGGCCAGAGCTGCGCGTCGCCCGGGAGCTGCGGCGGCGGGGCGGGCGGGGCGTCGGCGGCACCTGTGAGGCGCGCGGGCGGCGGGCGTGGCCGGGGGCGTGGCCGGCGGCGGCGCCGGCGGTTGGAAGGGGGTGGAGTTGCCCTTGGAGGCGGCACCGGCCCTGGGCCCCGAGGCCCGCCGCGCCCTATCGGGCCCGAGCCGAGTGGCCCCGCGGAGCCGGCGCGCTCCCGCCTGCAGGGGGAGGGCGGACTGGGCGCGGGGACCGGCCAGGCCGCGGCGGGCGCTGTTTCTCTTTCACTTTCCTTCCCTCTGAGGCCGGCGCGCTGGCGGACGAGGAGCGGCGGCGGCCGCGGCCGCGGGGTAGGTCCTGGGCGGGCTCGGGAGCTGCCGAGTGGCCGGACTGCGGCCGCCCCCGCGCTCCCCGCCCGAGTTGGCGCCCGGGGCGAGGGGCACCTCCTGGCACCTGCCGCGGCCGGCGCCGCCGGGAGCCCGGGGAGCCCGCGGGGGCGGGGGCGGGCCGCAGTCTCTGGGCTTCGGAGCCGCGCTCTTCCCTCAGGGCGGCGGGCGGCGGGGGCCGGGGAGGCGGCGCGTCCTCCTCCGCGCAGCGCGGCGGCCCCAGCGGCGCGGCGGCCGGGCCCGGGCACCTGCCGGCGGGCGGGGCGGGCTTGCGTGGGACCGCCCAGGGCCTGCCGCCGGCTCCCGCCGGGGCGGCGGAAAAGTTCCCTTCTGGCCCGGCCCTGCAGGGACTTGCTTCCTTTAACTGTCTCGCTGACAGGGCTCTTGGGCTTACGGGCTGGACCCGCCCCCGGTCGGGCCGTGCATTTCCTCTTTGAGAGGACTTTCCCTTACTTCCCGGCAAACCTGTGGGAAAGGCAGGGCCGTGAATCCCAGTGTCGGGAAGGGGAAGCTGAGCCCCGGGCACGGATGTGCGGAGCCTGGCCAAGGGCTTCCAGCGCAGAGGCCGGACTCCAGAGCCCTGCCTGTCGGCTCTGCGCGCTCTCTTGCACCCTAGGCACGTTTTCCCGAGCGGATAGGATGCTTCCACGCAGAGCCTATTCCGTGCACATTGTCAGCGGCGGTGTGTCCAGGGAATGATGCCTTTGACCTTTCCGGTTGCTTTATGCTTGCCTGTGAGCTAACAGCTAGGACAGGAGGAAAGTTCCTGTTTATAGAATTAACTTAGGAAATCAATACCTTCTTTCGTGTTGTGTTTTCTAAGAGGACACATTTGTTGCAAGAAACTTTTTAAACTTTTTTTTTTTTTTAGTAATCTGTGTACAAGCCAATTATGCTAAACATTTTTGGGAAAAAATGACATTCAGTTTTTACTGTGTGCTAACTCTATGTATATTGTCTCATTTAATCCTCACCACTCTAGAAAACTGGCACTCTTATTTTCATTTTACAGTCAAAATAGCTGAGATTTAGGATAAGTAACATTGCCCAGGTTATATGTTTACCAAATGTGACTGGTTTCTCTCAAAGATTTTGCCATCCTCTAATGGAGGAGATAAAGAGTGAATGTAACTGTAAATCAAAATAAAGGGAAAATGTAATAGGAGAGAAGTAAGGGTCTAAAAGGGAGAGATTACACTGAGGATAATCAGCGTAGCTTTTTGTATGGAGAAGGGTTTTGAAGGATAGGTAGGATGTAGAGCCTGCAGAGTGGACTGTGGGAGAGAGTGATCCTTTCGGTTTGTCTGAAGAAAAGTGTGGAAGGGTGTGTTAGGGTCACCCTGTGAAGGGTCTCATATGACAAGCTAAGAAATATAAACACGTTTCTGTTGTAAAGAGGAGACACTGACATTCTTTGAGAAGAGGACTCAAATGTGATAGAATAAAATCAGCCTTGTAGAATATAAGGTGGGCTGCAGTTGGAGAGGTACTGTTGAGGTAGGGTGGCTGCGGATGGAATGGAAAAGGACGCGAACTTGATTGGACTACTCACTGGGTGTGGGGTACAAAGTGGAAATAGCGTTTTGATAGGGAAGATAATGACTTCAGTTCTGAATCGTTTAACTTGTATTGTCAGGAACTCCTAGTCAAGCAGATAGTTAAAGTGCATTACTGGAGAGGGAAGGAAATCAAAACTGACGGTAATAGCCTTGGGTGTCATTTGTACAGAGGTGATAGTTGAGGCCCCGGGATTGGGTGAATTTGTCATTATTCTGAATTAAATAATAACAGTTGTACAAATTAATGTTACGATGAGGGAAACTTTCTCTTCACCTGTTCACCCAGTTTGGAACATGTAACATTTGCTGCTAAGATAATGACAATACGGTATGAGGAATTTGACACCTTTTTCTCTCATCTTTTTAAAATTTTTGTGGAGACAGATATGGAAAAGCAGAACCACCAAAAGGAGTGATGACCAGTGATCTCATGATAAATCTGGATGTCAGTTCTCATGCCTCAGGACATCCAGTCGGGAACTCCACACCAGCTCCTGGCATCAGACTTTCATCTACTTAATACCCCTCTTTGCCTGTACTACTAAAGCCAGTCATAGCTGACCACGAATGGCTACCCAAAGGAAACACTTGGTGAAAGATTTCAATCCTTACATCACCTGCTATATCTGTAAAGGGTATCTGATCAAGCCAACTACAGTGACCGAATGCCTCCATACCTGTAAGTATCCTTTTATGTCATCTATCCATCCAAAGTCATCAGTTGCGTGTTCTCTTTTAAAACCACACATTTTCTTTTTATCTAGATTTTAACTTTTAAAGCAATGAGTATTCTAAGAATTAACTTTGAATTTATTTTCAGGATTGAATATATTTGTCATTAGGATACCTGTGACATGAAATTTTTCTTGTGTTATTTAAATCTTAATAGGTGACTTTCATCTGATTTTAAAATGTTCTAAAAAAATCGTAAGCATATTATTGGTTATAGTTTTTTAATTAAGATGTGCATACTTTAATTCTTTGCTTTTTTTTTAAACCACTTTATTGAGGTATGGTTGAAATACAAAAAGCTATACATATTTAATGTATGCAGCTTGATGAGTTTAGAGATAAACGTATGCCCGTGCAACCATTACTGCATCTATGCCATAAACCTGTCCATCACCTCCAAAAGTTTCCTCCCCCTCTTATTATTACTTTTGTGATAAAAACACTTAACGTAAAATCTACCCTCTTAGCAAAGTTTAAGTATACAACACAGTATTATTAAATATAGGTGCTATGCTGTACAGATCTCTAGGACTTACTCATCTGGTATAACTGAAACTTTGTACCCTTTGACTAATAACCACCAGCCTCAACATCACCCGGGAACTTGTTAGAAATGCAGGTTATCAGGCCCCAACCCAGAATTACTGAATCAGAAACTCTGGGAGTAGGCCCAGCAGTCTGTATTTAACAAGCTCGCCAGGTGATTCTGAAGCACTCTCACATTTGAGAAGCACTGTTTTATTAATATGGTCAAAACTGTGGAACTCCCGACAACTTTCTTTCTCACCTGTCCCATCAGTAGAGGAAGAAACATTTTTATAGCCACTTACGCCAGGATTTCATACCTTTTGTGTTTCTGCCAGTATGAATTTATATTCTTACTTCAATGAAAATAATTCCAGTGAGTTCTAGTCTAATGCCTATTTTGTGCACCAAAGTAGATACTTTACATATCTGCATTTTAGCTTTACAGTAACCTTGAAGCAGTTTGGAGTGGATGAGGGGAGAGAGGGAGAGGGTATAGAGATGATCTTCATTTTGTGGGTGTGGAAACTAAGAGTTAAGTAACTTTCCCAGTCTCACAGCTAGTGAGTGGTGGAATGGACCTGGATTCAACTCCCAAACCCATGCTCTTTCTAAGGTAACATGGTGCTTTTTTTTTTTAATCCCTCCCTTTTAGCTCTTCTCCCTCTGCTGAAGTGACATAATATTATACCATTAGTTTCAAACAGGGGTACAAGACAGAATGACCTGGAAATGGTTAAAATGGCAAATTTTATGTTATGTAGATTTGACCACAATAAAAAAGAATAGAATCATCTAGAAAGCTGTTTAAACATACTCATGCTCAGAAACTCTACCTGGAGAGTTTCAGTGTATGTTGTGGTGAGGTCTGGGCATGTGTTTTTTGGAAAACCCCTCCAAATGATGCTGATATTTATTCCTTTTGGGTATTACTGGCCCATGCAATTCAGTTAGCAATGAACTATTAACTGTTCTTGAAATAGTAATTTATTGTTGCTCTGTGTCATTATTTAACTTGAACAATATTCAGTTAAATAGCATCGAATAGATATTTATTGAATACGTGCTGTGTACCAGGCACTGTTCTAGGCACAGAGGCTGCAGCAGTGAACAAGATAGTCAAAACTCTGCTCTCAAGAAGTTTACATTCTAGTAGGGGAAACTAGTAATAAATATGTGCCACGTTAGATAGTGTTAAATGCTATGAAGAGGAACAAAGAAGGATTGTAGATAGGAGAGATTGGGTTATTTTATAGAGTGTCAGGGTCCGCCTCTTTGCTACCAAGACGTTTGAACAGAAACCTGAAGGGACTGACTTCTGTGGATATAAGAGAAGAACATTCTAGACAGAAAGAAAAGCAAGTCCAAGGCTTGGGGTGGGAATGTCCTTAGCAGGTTCAAGGAACAGCAAATCAGTTAGAAGGCGCTGGCTGAAGGTCAGCTGAAAGGTTATCCGGCCAGGGTAATGAGGTGTGAGATGGAGGTGGGCCGAGTGATTAGATCATGGATGTACTTTGCAGGAGCCAATGGGATGTGACTGCTCTAGAGTGGGATCTTTATCTTATACTTCTGTGTTTCACTCTACACCAAGCATGGTACTTGGACATGGTCCACAGTGTGTTTTGTTTCTTCCAACAGTTGTGCATTGTTTTTATCTTTGGATTTCTCCAGCAAAAACTGCCAACGTTGTTTTGAAAGATGAGAAGAAAGCACAAATTCTCCAATTTCTACCTATATAATACAGATTTTATATCTGTTCTTCTATGAGAAAATTTTCTTTGGGGTATAATGAAATCCCAATTTAAATTTCACTTTTTTAGAGTAAAAACAAAGATTCTAGAAGTATGAATGATCGTTTTATAAGATAGGGTTATGTTTATGTTTGCAACAGCAATTTAAGGTCTAAAGGGGTAAAGTGACAGCTTAACTGCACAAGTCATTCTATCCTGAAAAATCCCATGGTGGTCATCAAGCCCCATTACTGAGAGAGACTGAACATGGCAGAAGTATGATTAAAAGACAGTGGTAAATCACAAATGTGGTCTTTATCATCAACAGCGAACATAGAACAGTAGAGTAAATGATAGAGTCAGATGCTCAATCTCATGTCTGAGGAGACTTGAGGACTCTGTTATGCTAATCTTGATACTTTCCGGTCCTTGGATTTCTGTGTATTTTTTTGGTTGTATTTATATTGGGGCTTAGAGGCAAAAACTATCCCACTTGTAAAATGTCCTGTTATTTGTTACAATCAGATAAATAGTACCGCAAAACAGTGTTCCTGAATCATTTTTGGGTCTTTGTTGTTACCTGGTTTTCTTATGTATAATGTGGGACAGATAACAGTGGTGCTGTAATTTGGGATCAGTATAGAAAATAGAAAAGTCAGATGGCCAAATGGGACAGGAGGAAAGTGAGAATTGTCATGTGACGCTGTGGTACCCTATAATATTTTTTATCTTAGGCATGTAAAAATAATACCTAATTAAAATAACTTTATGCAAAGACTACAATTTTATGATACCATAAGGAAAGAAGGAGTAAACAGGGGCCAGCCCCGTGGCCGAGTGGTTAAGTTTGCATGCTCTGCTTGAGCTGCCCAGGGTTTTGCTGGTTCGGATCCTGGGCGTGGACATGGCACCACTCGTCAGGCCACGCTGAGGCAGCATCCCACATGCCACAACTGGAAGGACCCAGAACTGAAAACATATATACATATACAACTGTGTACTGGGGGAATTTGGGGAGAAAAAGCAGGAAAAAAAAAGATTGGCAACAGTTGTTAGCTCAGGTGCCAATCTTTAAAAAAGAGAAAAAGAATGGGTAAATAATAGTTCTCATTATGAAAACTCATAATAAAATACACAGATTTTGGTCTTGCTGTTCAAGTTTGAAATATATAAATGGAGCTTTATTATTGGTGAGCAAAACCAGACTTGGAATCTACCCTTCTGGACTGTCTGGTCAATGGAAGAAGGAGTAATCAAGTTATGAAATGTACAAAATAAATTTGGATGCCTATAGGTGTGATGGAAATAATGAAACAGAATGATATAGTGGCAGATATGTGTCAGGATATTGTAGTAGAATGGAATGCAAGAGAAGGAATTAGAGTATTTTCTGAAACTCCTAAAGCCATAAGCCCTAGGCCTTCTCAGGTGGGACATTAGCACCTGGGCCTGGCTGCCGTGGAGGTGCATTGGGGTGGGAGGTAGGGAACATGAGTGACTCTTCCCACTTTGACAGAGGTAAATGAAGTTATTTTACTCTTCTTTCAAAATACTCTGCAAAACACATTTCAACTCTTTCTCTCTCCTCCTCAAATCAGATAGATTGTTGCTCTTCCATTCTCCTGTTGAGAAATTCTGGAGCTAACACAGCCTGGCTTCCCTGTGAATGTAGAAATAAGGGCCAAAAGGACCAGCAGGACGGCTGACTGCGGTAGCATTTAATGTTCTTAGCACTCTAGCTATGTGGGAGAAAGAGAAAGGGGGAAGCCAGTCAGGTGGGAGAGAGAGGCAAACTATGTCCCGGGCTCCTGGCAAGGAGTTGCAAAAAAAAAAAAAAAACTTATAAAAGCCCCATCTTTAAGGAGGCTCATATCTTACCTTCTAACACCACTTCCCTTCAGTAGGCCAAGGACATTTGTTAAAAAGATAAAATTTTAAAATGAAGTAAAAATTTGAAACACAAATGAGTTTTAGCTTTACACGGTCACTTAATGCTAGATAAACCAAATTCATGTTAACCATGGTAAGATGTCTATGAGATAATTTTAATAACCCAGCAAACCTCAGGAAATAAACATCTTCACACAAATAATTACTGAATTCTTTAAAATAAATAAGTAGATGTCAGGCACTTCACTAGCCACTGGGGTAGAGTGGTAAAAAAGATAAACTTTGAGGACCGGGCGCCTGGTGGAACAGCGGTAAAGTGAATACGTTCCGCTTTGGCGGCCCGGGGTTCGCCGGTTCAGATCCCGCGTGCAGACGTTGTACCACTTGGCAAGCCATGCCGTGGTAGGCGTCCCACATATAAAGTAGAGGAAGATGGGCACGGATGTTAGCTCAGGGCCAGCCTTCCTCAGCAAAAAGAGGAGGATTTGCAGCAGATGTTAGCTCAGGGCTAATCTTCCTCAAAAAAAAAAAAAGATAAATTTTGAGCTTAAACTCTATCAGGCAAAACTTCTCATAAGCCAGGAAGAACTTTCTCCATGGGTATTTGGATCTATCTTTTTTCTTTCCTGTGTGAACTCATCTACTCTGAGACTTCAACTACCTGTGCTGATGCCTCCCAGATCTTTATTTCTTCTGTCTTCGGAATCCTACTGGATGTCCACTTGCATGTTCTAAATCCACCTGGAACTCAGCGTATCCAAAAATGAATGAGTGGGATGTCCAGGCAAAAAATATACTCCATACTTGCCTCTCTTTGCCTTCACTAACAAAACAGGGACAAACTCCTGTCTAGTCTCTCTCTTTAATCTCTCTCAAATCTGTCCCTTCACTTCCATCCCCCTGTGACTCTTCTTGTTCAGGTCCTTATTACTTCTCACTGAAGTCACTGCAGCCCACTTCTAACCTGTGTCAGAGTGATGATCATTTAAAACAGCTTACTGTCTTCATCAGTCACTCTCAGCCTACCCAAAATTTCCTACAGATACCCTACTGCCCTCAGGATAAATTAAAGCTACTTACCTGTAACCATTTTCTGCCTACCTCTTCTTCCCCTGCCACCAAACACACACATACACATGCACATACTTGATTCAGTGCTTGCTCTGCTTGGAATGCACTTCCCCTGTATGCCTGCCTAGCAGTTACCCATCCTTTAAAACTCATCTCCTCTGAGATATGCCACACACCTGCTACCACAGACAGATTTGCATTAAGTGTATCCTTAGTACCTGGTGCTTGAGTGCTCACTAAAAGCTTAAATGAATAAATAAATGGCTAATCAATTGATTATTTTATTGTGTGTTTTTCCTTTTAAAGATTCAAATGCATGTAGGCAGTTTAGGTTAGGAATTATGAATTTTGAAGAACTGTCTTCTAGAATATAGGTGGGAGCCTTGTGAGTCTTAGGGAGGGAGGCACTGGATTGAGGACTAGAGATTGGCGGTTGGAGATTAAAGGATGTTCTGTCTCTTGTACCAGGTCCTGAGAAACTTTTTGAGGTTGCTTGTAGAGTATTTCCTGGTGGTTGTATAGGTTGGTGACTGAAAATGAAAGATTTTTCACTTAAACTAAGAACAAAAGAGCTTTGTTCCAGCAGCTGAAATGTGAAGAATACAATGCATTAGTTCTTAACTCTTTGTGGTTAGGTTCCCCTTTAAGAATCTAATGAGTCCTTCCTCAGAAAAAAGGGAAGGTTATAGACATGGAAATCTGTGGTACAGGAAGGGGAAGCTTTCTTCTTTCTGCCCTTGCAGAGATTATGGCAGTAATCCTTTAGCTGAGAATGAATTCTTTGGAAAAACACATGGTTGTACTTAGTTTTTAACTTATGCAAAGAAGAAGGGTTAATTGTTAATCAAATATAGTTGATGTGACAGTTAAGGGAGTTGGTGACTTTATGTGGTAATCTGTAAGAGTGAGGGAATAACTTAATCATAAGATGGTAACATTTAAGTACCAGCCATTTATTGTTTCTGAACAAGTGTCATAAGTACACAAGTATCTAAGCTACAGAGAGCTCTTGATACATTGGTACTCAATGTTTGCAAATCTTATGCTACATACACTTGCAATTCAAAGTGCGGTCTCCAGACCAGCAGCATCACCTGGGAACTTGTTAGAAGTGCAAATTCTTGGGCCTTACTGTTACCTACTGACTCAGAGTCTCTGGGGAGGAGTCCAGGAGTCTGTAATAACAAGCTCTTCAGGTGATTCTGTGGTGCACTCAAGTTTGAGAAGCACTGCTCTGGACCAGACATTTATAATACTGGCATCTCTTGAACTAGACAGTTTGTACTTTTAATCATATAGTAATTAAAGTAAATGCTAATACAAGATTAAAGTAATAGTTGTTATTTATTGAATGTTTGTCGTATTTGTGGTCGTGAGCTTTACAGTCATTGTCTTATTTAATCTTCTCAAAACCCTTCTAGTTAGGTGGTCTTATTTAACCGTTCGGCAAATATTTATTAGCACTTGCGTTGTGCCAGTCGTTGTTCTGGCCAGTGGGAACACAGCAATAAACAAGGCAGGCATAGTGTTTGCCCTCCTAGAACTTATGTTCTAATAGGACAAACAGACAGTTAGCAAGTACATGATGTAAGTTCAGATGCTCTGTATAACAAATGCTATGAGGAAAAATAAAACAGGAAGGTTTTTCTTGGGAGTTACCATGTGAGCAGAGACCAAAAGTATAAGAAGGAGCAAGCTATGAGAAGGTATGAGGGCAAAGTATTTCCGATTCTTATTCCAGTGTTTTTCACAGAGACAAGACTCAGCAAGGTTAAGTAACACAGCTAATAAGTGCTAGAGCCAGGTTCTGAATCCTGGATCTCTTACTTGGGGGCATCTTCATACTAAATTATGACATTTCCTTAATTTTACTTTTTCTTCTTTCTGCTTGGCTATATTTTCTAAAATTTCTTTAAGTAATGTGAATTAAAAAATGTATATATAATAAGCCTCTTCTAACTATGTTTTCGTGATTATATACCTGTCATTATGTACCAAATCAGAATCTGAATTTATTATTAATTCTGAATAAATAGCCATTATAATGAAGGAAAGATATAAAGTGAACTTTTCAATAATGTATTCTTTATAAAATTTGATTTTTAGAGTCAAGACTTGTTTTTAGAATAAAAATCAAAGGCCTAAATAGAAATTATATTTAAAGTCTCAGTAGGTGCAAATATAATGTTTTAGGGTTGTGCTGGAAAAGAGGTCATTGGTATACTGATGTTAGATGTTTCAAACAGTATTTTAGCAGAAACTAGTCAATCATGAAAGTGAGTATAGTGTTCATTTTGATGATTCTTTCTAAATGAGAAAGAATAATTATAGGTCTTAAACAACCCAGGTGTCATCTGTTATTGGTAATAATGTTAAAGAAGAATTATATTAGATGTATAGTCCTTTTAGCTTTTGAAACTATGCATTAGACAGTAAAGAATGTTTAAACAGTTGAGCAAAGTGTCATAGTGGACACTAAAAGACAAAACTAGGGGATAAATTAAAAATGAAATTGTCTTCTCTATTGGCTTCTGAGAATAAATCATATCTAGGTCAGAATGGGTTGGAACTGACACCAAAGATGGATTGAGAAAAAATATATAACCTAAAATACAAAAGTATGTAGGATTAGAGATCATGGTTGGTGTACAGGTATGTTTACGAGTCTAGCACAAAGGTGGAGTATAAACGTGAACAAGTACAGTCCAACCTTGTAGAAAAGCTAAAAGATAATTTCCTTAGGGATACATTGAAGACTTGTCATAACTGCTGATGTTTTATAACTTAGTGGTTTTTACCAGACTACTATGTTGTATCAAAAATTTAAAAACCAGTGAACAAAGCTATGTTCTTTCAGAATGCTCAGCCACTGACATTTCTTTATTCAGTTAACAGAAAATGATCATTGTATTTTAGAAAACTGAAGTAGATTTAAATTTATATTGAGTTAGCTGATTTTAATTGTCAAAAAAACTACTAGTAAACTCAGGATCTCTTGCCTTGTTTTAGTCAAAACTGTAGACTGATTTCTGGCTTGACTATAATATTACACTTATAGGTCCTAGAGTCTTGGCTCTGTTTACTATTCCTAACCCTTGTGTCCTCATTTATTCCACAAATATTTACTGAGCACCTCCTCCTCCAGGTAGTATTCTGGGCACGTGGGACACATCAGACAGCACAGTAAGCAGTAAGTAAATCATAGTGTATATTAGAAGGTAATAAATGCTATAGAAAAAGGGCAAGTCAAGCTGGGTAAGGAGAATTGAGCAGTCAGTGAGACGGTGTTATAATTTAAGCTTGTGTTCAGCGTGGACCTCATTAACTCATTAAGAAGGTGACATTTGTACAGACTTAAGATCATAAAGGAGTTAGCCATTCAGATATCTGCGGGAAGAGTATTTCAGGTGGAGGGAATAGCAACAGCAAAGGCTCTAAGGCAGGAGTGTGCCCGACATATTGAGAAGGGGTCAGGAGGCCAGTGTGGCTGGACAGCAGTGAGTGGAGGAGAGTTCAGAGAGATAATTGGGGTGGACATGGGCCACGGGTGCAGTGCACAGTTCTTGTATGGCCATTTTAAGGATTTTGGCTTTTACTCTGAGAGAAATGAAGACCCATTTCAGGCAGAGTTTTGAGCAGAGGCGTGACATGATCTGATTTATGTTTAAAAGCATCACTCAGACTACTGTTGAAAATAGATCTGTTAGGAAGCTATTGCAATAATCCAGGCAAGGGATGGGGATGGCTTGCACCAAGGTGTTGGTGGTGCTGGTAAAAGTGGTCAGATTCTGGTTATATTTCGAAGGTAGAGACACATTTGCTAATGAACTGTATGTGGATCATAAAAGAAAAAGGAGTCAAGGATATTTTCAAGATTTTTGATGTAAGAAACTCAAAAGATTAAAGATGTCATCAAATCTTATAGGAAAGGCTGAGGGTGAACGATCAAAAGGTTATTTTTTGGAAATTGAATGTAAGCTATGAGACATTCAAATGGAGATGACCAGTTGGGAGTTGGATATATGAGTCTGGAGATTCAGCACAGAGATCATATTTAAACAATGAGAGCACCAAGGGAATGGGTGTAGCTAGAGAAGAGGACCAAGGACTGAGCTCTGGGGTGCTGAGAAGGAGGAGTCATTGAGATAGGAGGAAAACAGAAAGTGTGGGATCCTGGGAGGCAAAGTAAACACAGAATGTCAAGGAGGAGGAGGGATAAGCTGAGTCAAATGTATTGAGTAAATTGAGACTGAGAATAGATCACTAGCCTTAGCAACACAAAGGTCACAGATAATCTTGTCAAGGAGTTTCAGTGGAGTGGTAAGGAATGAAAGTCTGGATAGGTGTGAAAGGATGGAAGTTTTTTAATTTCCTGGTTTTGGTAATTGTACCATGATTATGTAAATATTTCACCTTAATGAAGGTAAAGAAAGGGTGAAAAAAGAATGGGAAGAGAGGAATTGGAGAGAGTGAGTATAGGTAGCTCTGAAATGGAGTGGTAGCTGACAGGGGAAGTAGAGTCAACAGAAGTTTTTGTTTTTTTTTTTTTAAAGATGGGGAAATAGTATGTTTGAAGTTGATGGGAATCTTCAGTAGACAGGAAAAGACGTACATGGGTGAAAGGGGAGAAGTACTGGAGCAGGGTTCTTAGGGCACCGGGTGGGGGTGCAGTGCAGGAAGCAGAGATTGGCTTTAGATAGGTACATGAAAGTTCTGGAGACAGGCAGGAGCACAAAGCCTGGATGCTAGTGAGTGAGTGGGTGTGGTGGTATGAATTCTCTTTGTTTCAGTTTTTTTCCCCCTTTTTTCAGTAAAATAGGAAGCAGATCATCAGTGAAGAGTGAGCTTGGGGGGGGGATATGTTGAGGGTTTGAGAAGACAGGAGAAGGCATGAAGTATTGGTGAGGAGCATAATGGACAGGGTGGTAAGTATGACTAGCAGATGAAGGACCCCTTTGAAGTTTATGGTCTTAAATTTAAGGTGAGAGCCCAATCAGCATGGGTGCATGTTTTTCTCCCAGTGTTCAGCTGTAATTTTGTAGAAGAAGAGTATGTAGAGAATTTGATTCAGCCAGGTTTAATGGTTTAAGTATGACAAAAGAAGAGAGAGGGAAAGGAGTTGAAGTAGAGAAGGGGAGAGCTATCAAGAGTATGTGTAAATGATTATTCTGATTGATCATGGAGTTTATATTGATAATGAGAGGAATGAGGGCATCGCTCTGCTCACTGGGCTACCAGACTCCTCCCTGACCTTGCAGTCCCACTTGACTCCGTAAGCCTTTCCAGCCTCCCTGGACCTTTTGGTCTCCTGGCCTGCTTGGTCTGAGATCCCCCTACCATGCTTAAATCCCAGGACTCTGTCCTAACCCGGTCAACAAGCTCTGCTTTGCTGCCTGTTCCTTTGTCCTGACACAACGAAAATAGAGCATTTTTTACTCAGTATAAAGTAGCGCTATCCTTAGTGTTCTCCATGAAATTGCAGCTCATGTAGGCCTTTGAAAGAAATGTGCCACGTATAACATAAGAGAAATAAGGATGTTCATTAGTTCTTTGTATAAGGTAAAACAGAGAGATACTGTCTTATATAAGCAAATTACAGCTATCCTGGAAAATTTTTTTTAAAATAATGTCATTTTCACTCGTAAGAATATGTATCAAAAGCAGGAAACTGATGCCTCTTGTCTTTGTAGATGACCACAGTTTACTTGTAAACCGTTAGCAGATAATAGATAAATTTTCAAAGGCAAACTGTATCAAATGAATGTTATCAAGAAAGGCCCATAAAGACAGTGAAGTATGTAAGGAAGGAAGAAAAAACATGCTTCTGTGTTTACAGATAAAACCAACACATGCAGAGGATTTTAACAAAGGAATTCAGCATTTGATCACATATGATAAACAGAGCCTTACTCATGAATGACAACTCCAAGGACATGGGGGAAAGACTATTATTGTTTTATTTCAGTGATAGCAGAATTAGTGCTTGAGAAATTTGTGTTGATGACTTTGTGTCATCAAAGCTGAGAAGCTACCTCTGTATGATACATAAGAGATGTGAGTGTGCCATACACCCAAGATAACAACAACAAATGGTCTTTGTACCTTTTTTGAAGAACCCCCCCCCCCCCCCAAGAACTTAAAAATAAGGCAGTAGGATAGCCATTTAACAGTTAAACTAGGAATCACCATATAACAGTGCTTCAGAGCAGGTATATGCAAAATGATCAGGAAGAGACAGAAGAAGGTAGCCTCAGACCAGTGGGGTTTTGCTGGAATTGTATTAAACATATAAAGTTAAGGAAGGAATGTATAATGGAGAAGTGTTGGTCAATCTTGGACCCTCCACCCCATAAAAAGAAGTATCGTCCATACAAGATAGGCAGTTCCCATTTAGGTGAAGCAATGTATCATAAATATCATACTTGAGTTGCAACACTATCTCTAGAGTGGCCATGGCTGCAGTGGATTAATACCAATACATGATAGATATTTCAGATTCCATTAGCAAGATGATCCATTATTTCAGATGGATTCATCAAATTAATTATAGTCTGATGCCATTCAATATTCCATTACTGATTCTCCTTGTTATGATTTTATGCTCATCCCAGTGATCTGATTTATAGTCATAGCCCACATTTACTGAATATTTACAAATTAGCAGACACTCGTTTACACATTTTCCATGTATTATCTCATTTAATCCTCACAAGAACCCTGTAAGATAGATACCTGTGTACATGGACACAAAGTAAGTAATTAGCCTGATGGCAGAACTGGGATTCAGATCCAGGCAGTCAGCCTCAAGGTTACCTTTTATCTAGAATAGCTTGCTGTACTACGTTGGCTTCTCATATAAATCTGTGTTATTGGGGGAGAGTGCGTTAATCACGTATTCTTTGAGTTGTTTTGTGCTCTGACAGTGGTTTCCTAATGGTGAATAATAAAGTGACTTCTGATTATGATTTGGCAAAGGACCAAATCCTCGAATGAAGCAACCTAACAGAGGTACCAGCCAGTAAGGATTTTGTGGCCGGCTCCTGGCCTCCCTTAGACAGGATTTCCCAGTTATCTTTTGGCTGCCTTAGTGACAGAACTTTGCAAAGTTAGAGTCCTGATGCTAATCTTGCAGAGATTGTTCTGGGATGGGGCCCACGAATCTTTTCTTTAAAAAAACCTCATTGGTGATTGTGGTGCCCATCTAAATTTGAGAACCACTGCTTTAGATGACACAATGACTATTTCTCTATTAATTTGTACAACATCCTAGTTCAAATCTAAGAAATAGTAAAAGGAAGGATTTCACTTGGTAGACTTTAGGCAGAAGTTTAATGATGTTTGTGATGAGCTGAATATAAAGATCAATTAAAAATATGAAATCTTGATGCCAAGAACCAAATGTTATTGACTTTAAAATATTTTGCTTAGTGGTTTAGATTTTAAGCCTGGAGCTGCACAGCCTGGAGATGGATGCCATCTCTGCTGCACAGCTGGGCAACCGTGGGTAGTCTGCTCAGGCTCTCCAAGACTGTGTTCCTCATTCTCCAAAGGGGGATGGTAACAGTCCATACTATAACCTATGCAGAGCCCTGAGTCCAGAGCCTGAAACTTGGTTGGTTCTCAGTAAATGTTAGCACTTGTTGCTATTTAAGTGTTTTTCCAACGGGATATCTTTGGTGAGCCTAACTCCCTTTCTGACCTAAGTGTTTCTTGTGGCTACAGCATCTGTCTGTAGAGTGGCTGGTGAGAATGAGGACTCTAGTTGGTCTCCATATAGTCTTAACTGCAGATTGGGACGTTTTTAACATTATTGTTGGACAGTCCAGTTAACCAGTACAGCAGTTAAGCAATTAGAGAGCTTGGCAGTAAATCTTTAAGATATTTTTAAAATGTATTTTACAGCTACTATAAACCAAATTATAAACAGAGAATCAAAGATTAGTTTTGTAATGATAAGTTTTTTAAGCATCTAAGGGAAAGCAAATCCTCATTTTACTCTTTTCAGTTTCACTGAACTTCTGGCCTAGATTTCCTCAGGTTCTAATTGGTATAAGGTTTTGCTTTATTTAACAGCTTGTAAAAACCACGTGGGAGATGTATTTTCTGGAGGTTTTTGTTGTTATGGAATAAATAAGTTACTTTTTTAAAAGGGCTATTTTGTGCAAAATATTCGTTTTAAAAGGAGATCTAACTCTTCAAGTAGATATATTTAAGGCTTCCAAAATAAAGGGTAAGACATTCTTTTTCTCTATATATTGTAGAGCTATAGAAATAAAATTAGAAGAAAATGTATCATATAGGCACATTGTTTAAGAAAATACACTCTGGATTCAAATCTTGGCTTTAACCACTTACTAGCTCTGTGATTTTAGGCAAATTGCTGATGTTTTCTACTCAGTTTCTTCATCTGAAGAGGCCTAATAATATTACCTAATTAATAGAGTTATAATGAGGATTAAATTGTGTTGAATTAAATATATGTTGAAGCATTTAGGGTCATGTCTGGTACCTAAACTCTTTAAATGTTAATCAGGATACCAACGATGACAGCGACTACCAGCTCATCCGAACAAAAAGGAAAACTAGAGTAAAAATACTGTATTTCAACATCTTAAATTTTTCTCTTTCTAAAACTATCTGAAAAAACTTTTTTAAAAAAACAATTTTTGGCCTTAGCCTCTGAAAAAAGTTTTTAAATTCTTTTAATGTAACACTTAACTTTATGTAATGAGGTTAATTCCCGTGCCCCAGGGCATTGCTCATCTCATGTTTACTTGCTGGTCAGACTTAATAGAGATGCTGAAGATGTGTTGGGGGTGGTATTTCCTATATAACGTTCTTTTCCTTTGTAAAGTTAAAAAAAACTTAAAAATGTGACATGAAGTTTGTGATTTCATATCAGAAAACCTGGATTCAAGTCTCTGTGCTGCCTATTCATCAGAGTAGACAGGTTACCTGGCCTCTGGGACCCTCTTCTCCTTCAACTGCAAAGGTAGAATAAGATACTGTCTGTGAAATGTTGGTGTGAGAAATAAATTCACCTCCTGATGAGGCTCTGTATTTCCCTCTATAACAACACTGTTCAGTAGAAATAAAATCCGAGTCACCTGTAATTTTAAATTTCCTAGTAGCCACATTTAAAAAAAAGAAAGAAATGAAGTTAATTTTAATATATTTTATTTAACTCAATACCTCCAAAATATTATCATTTCAACATGTAATTAATATATAAATTATAAATGAGATTATTTTTTCATGTTAAGTTTTTGAAATCTAGTGTGTATTTTATACTCACATTGCATCTCACTTTGAACTGGCAACATTTCAAGTGCTCAATAGCCACATGTGGCTAGTGGCTACCATACTGGATAGTCCAGATCTAGAATATAGAGTGATATTCCTCATCAGCATCCTTGAGCACTGGTGCTGCCTTGGCCTTAAGCAGTTAACACAGCTTTATTCTTGAAACTGTGTGTTCTTCTGAATGGATGAGCTTTACATTTCTTTCTTCAACAACCTAGATTAGTATCTCTGCCCCCATGACGACAGGGTCCTACTTTTAGCCTTCTGGCTGACGCAGGTGAGGACTTGCTCTGGGCATGTCCTGTGCCTCTCTTTTGGGCCAAGGCTGGTATACAACCAGGAATTCCTGACCCCTTGAGTGTGTTCAAACTTTGTGTTCAAACTTTTGAACCACAAGGATCAGAGCTCCGGGGCAGGATCAGAGCTTCAAGATAGGCTCAGGCTTTGTGCTATCCCTTCATTCTTTTATCTGTCCTTTTTTGTCTTCTTTCCCAAATTTCAGAGCCTTATCTAGTGTCCCTGGGAAAAGAGCAAATATTGGCAGTCTTCTAAAGGAATTCAGCTTCTCTGTCTTCTCCTTCAGTGTGGACTCAACAAGGCTGCGCATCTCTTCCTAAACATTATTTTGACTTTTTAAAAGACATTTAGAACTTTTCTGGGGGCCAGTAGATTTGGGGGATGGGAGAGGTACTCATATCTAAACTTTCTTTTTTTTTTTGAAGGTTTTCTGATACTATCTTTCATCTAAATTTTGGGAGAGTTATAATTAAGGAGTGTTACCCTAAAGGCTGTATGGTAAATGGTAAAAAACAGGTAGAGAATATGGGATTCAGGTACTCATCCAACAAAAAAATCAGCTCACTGTCACCTTCATAGAAAGTCCTACCCTGATCACTCTATCTAAAATAGCTGCCAGCCGCTAGCACTCTCTCTCTTTTTTCTGTAAATATCTGCTAACTAACTAAAATTCTTCGTTTGCGTTCCCAAATAGAATATAAGCTCTATAAGAGTATGGACTTTAATATTTTACCCCTGCATCCCCAGCTCCTAGTACAATGCCTGGCACTCAATAAATGCCTGTTGAATCAATGAATAAAGAAGTGAAAGGTAATACTAAGATATTCTTCTCTATGTGTACTAGTGTGGGGCATGAGGAGAGGAGAAAGAAGTAGTTTATAATGGAGTTGTAAAAGCGAGGTGTAGGAGAGCTAATCTATACCAGGTGAAAATGTGAGATGATGCAGGATAATAAAGTGGAGGGAGTCTTGGGATAGGGAACAACTGAAAACATTTTATAGTTCAGGTGCTATAAATATGTCTGAGGTTTTTGGGCAAGACAGTTGGCATAGCAGGGAATGGAAGGTTAGGGAAAAGGTGAGAGAGATGCATAGCCATAGAGACTAGTATTATTTGGAGGAAATGTGGGCTATATAAGGCTTGTGGCCCCAAATCCACAAATCATATTTCCATTGTCTTTGTTTAGAATCTTTATTTAAAATCTTAATTACCCTTGTCAGTTTCTCAGTCGTTCTTCCAGTTTACCTCTTGTGCCTTTGTACCAACTTGATGCCACTCCCCATACCTTGTGCTCCATGGAATTATGGGACCTGTGAGCACAGACTCATCATACTCTACCAAGGCCAGAAGTTCCACTGTAACTCCCACTTGTAACAGGAGCACCCCGCCAATAAAAAGTGATCTGAATATGTTGAAAGCTCAAGTTTTGTTAAGATTTATGGTGCATTCAGGTAAATTTTTAGCAAAAGAAGTAAATGCAGACTTACTGTCAGTTTTTACCTTTCTTTGTTCTACTGATACCGCCCCGGGTGGGCCTGGGGTTCCCAGTCAGACCCGGCCCTTAGTATGGGTTCTTGATCTGGCGCAGGAAAGAATTCAGGAGCGGATCAGGAGAGATTATACAAGTTTATTGAAAGACGAAAGCTAGGCTAGGCTGATTAGAAGGAAACTAAGGAGGGAAAGCCAGCCGGGCTGATCAGGTGGAAACCGACTGACTAGCGCCAGGCGGGGTCCAGGGTGCTGATTCATAGTGGTAGGTGGGCAGCTGGGGATTGGTTAGGCTGAAGCAGGAAATCGGGTTGGCAGATGGGGATTGGTTAGTCTCTGGGCCAGGCGGTCATCATCTGCAGGCCAGGCAGGCGGTCATCTGGTGCTGCTTGAGAGACAGCTGTCTCACTACTTTAAATGAGAAAACCTCTTGTTTTATGTAGATATGACAGCTTTTTTTATAGTAGTTAGCACGAATAAATTATTTGGTTTGTGAATATATTTAAGAAAAACAGTAAGCAAAATAGTATATACATTTTTTATTGAAGTAAAATCGGTATGTAACATTATATAAGTTGCAGGTGTACAACGTTGTAATTTGACATCTGTATACACTACAGAGTGATCACCACTAAAGCTCTAGTTACCATCCGGCACCGTCAAATTGACCCCTTTCACCCAACCCCCAATCCCCTTCGCCTCTGGTAACCACCAATCTGTTCTCTGTATCTATGAGTTTTTGTTTTTGTTTTGTTTGTTTTTGTTTGCTTAGAGTCCACATATGACTGAAATCATATGGTATTTGTCTTTCTCCATCTGCTGTTTCTCTTAGTATAATACCCTCAAGGTCCATCTATGTTGTCCTTAAGTGTCCATTGATGGATGAATGGATAAAGAAGATGTGGCATATACATACGATGGAATACTACTCAGTATATGCTTTTTATATTGTGGCAGTAGGCTTTAATTTCAGTTGGGTTTTTTACAATTTTAAGGTTTTATAAAGTTTGATTAAAGACTAGTACTCTAGTTGTAGTAGGTAATTTTTAAGGACTGTTTCTAATTACATGTAGTTTAACTTTAAATTTAAATGATAGTTCAAATGATGCGTTTTAACCCAACATCTTCCTTCTTAGTCTGTAAGACTTGTATTGTCCAGCACTTTGAAGATAGCAATGATTGTCCAAGGTGTGGCAACCAGGTTCATGAGACCAATCCATTAGAAATGTTGAGGTAAGTAAATGTATTTTATAGTTCATCTAATGTAAATAAATTATATAAACTCTTAGTAAGTTTTATTATACATCATAATGTTTGTCTTGACTCAGTTCATGTAGGTTTTATGAATTTTACAATTTTCATTTTAAAGCATTTTATTTCATTTTTAAAAGAATTTTATTAAAAAGAATTTAAAAATAGGCTGGATGTCTTAAGTATTAATAAGAAATACATTTCCAAATTAAAAATTTTAGCTTTATCTCAGCCTGTCAGAATTACCTTAGTTATAGTTTTTTTCAGTATTTCAGTACTCTGCTATTGTTGAGCTACATGGTAGTGGAAAAAGAGCAGATGTAATAGTCGGGGAGACTCATCTTGGTAGTATTAATTTTTTAAAATTTATATATTCAGAAAGTATACAAATGTTTATGTAAAATGTAAAGAATGTTTTTAAATGACTACCATTTAATTAAGAAGTATAATCATATATTTTTAAAGCTGAAAGTGGTCTATAAGATCCTAATAGAAACCCTTTTTTCCAGGTAAGGAAATTGACATTTATAGAAGGGAAACAACTTTGCTTAAGGTCTCAGCACACTCAAATATCACTTCCCAGCTACAGGCCAGGTGCCCTCACCACGAACCCATTTTCTTCCCACTGTTCCTACCATAGCTCTACCAAAGATTAACTGATTTTAGGGAAGTACGCATTGAAAACCAGAACTAGATATTCTCTGTGTAGCCTTTGATAATGCTTGCATCTGTGTGATGTCTGCCATCATTCTATAAATCTGGATTTGCAAGTCTTACATTTCAGACTTTTCTTTTTCCCTATTTTAGTGCCTATAGTTGGAGTAATTTGTCTATAAGTAAATGTCTAGCCTGGTGGTTTTCAAAGTGTGGTCCCCAAACCATTAGTGTGTTGTTAGAAATGACAGTTCTCAGACCTGCTGAATCAGAAACTCTGCGAGTGAACAGCATCTTAGTGTAGCAAGCTCTCCAGGTGATGCTGATATGCACTAACATTTGGGAGCCATTGTTCTGCTATAGTCTGTAGTCCTGAGTGAGGCTTCTGCCAGTTGGATTTAAATCAGTGGTTTTCAACCAGGGGTGATTTTGCCCCCCAGGTTACATTTAGCCATGTCTGGAGTCATTTTGATCGTCAGGACTGGGTGGACGCTGCTAGCATCTAGTGGGTAGAGGTTAGGGATGCTGGATGCTGCTGAGCATCCTATAATTCACAGGACAGTCCCCGCAAAATGATGTAGCCCAAAATGTCAGTAATGCTCAGGTCAAGAAACCCTGATTTAAATAATTCAGGGAAGAACAAAAACTTTTCCTGTCAAATAAATTACATCCTAATGTTTTTATGAAAAACTGTAACAGTTAATAATACTACCTCTCCATTTTAAAGTGCTGTGTTGTAAGACAAATTAACTTTTGGTTTTGACCATTAGATACTTGAGGGAATCCAGTCGCAGTTTAATCAGTTCTAATCCATTGGCTCAAGTATGGATATCATGTATTTTTTTTATTTGCAACTTAGAAAAGTTGCAAAAATAAAAGTATTACAAGGAACACTTGTGTTCTCTTTACCCAGATTGTCTGTTATTAACATTTTATCTCATTTGCCTTATCATATATACATATGCTTTCTCTATTTTTTCTGAACCATTTCAGGGTAAGTTACACATCATGGCCCTTTACCCCTACATACTTCCATGTGTATTTCCTAAGAATAGAGATATTATCTTATATAACCACAGTATAATTGCATTGGTATAATGTTTTAATCTACCCTCCATATTCCAGTTTTGTCAGTCTATCTAGTGGAGTCCTTTATAGCAGTATTTTTTCCATCCTATTTCACTACAATTACTACAAAGGAGTTTTTTTTTAAGATATAAACTCACAGAGATAATAAGAACAAGAACTTCAGTATTCTTGGCAGGAAGGATAACTCCTGGAACATAACAGGTTCTCAGTAAATACTTGTTGAAAAGATGAGAAGCAGCAGTAGCAAAACATGGGAAGCTGGAGAGCAGATTGATGGTAGTGATGGCTGAGCAGACCCAGGCACCTAAGTGTACTAGGAGGTGTCAGGGGGAAGAGCTTTACCAAAGATTGGCCCAAACTAGCTCACATGCCAACCCTTAGGTAAAGGGGTAGTGTGGGGCTTTCAGATGCCTTAGCAAGTCATGATTTACCCCTAAGGCTGGACACTAACCAGATTTTCTTAGCAAGAAATAAGGGGAATTAATGCTTCTTCAGTAGGTAACAGTGTCTGCTACACAGGCATCAGTGGATTTATCTCCTAAGTACCCTTTCTCAGGAACTATTGGAGGATGTGCTGGAGTATAAACCAAGAAAGAGGAAGGGACTCTAACATAGGAGAGAGGTGAAGGAGTATGACAGTTGTGGAGTAGGCCCAGAAAACAAGCAGTCTATGTCTGTGCTGTCCACAGTGGTAGTCATTAGCCACATCTGGCTGTTGAGCACTTGCAGTGTTGTTGGTGCACCTGAGGAATGGAATTTTTATTTAATTTAAATTAAAAACTGAAACAGTATAAATACTTTCCCATTAAATAAAACTCTATTGAGTAAATAAAAATGAATAAATGCATTATTAAATATATTTTAAACAAAACATTACTAAAATGAATTTTACATAAAACCTAAAATACTTTTCTTAATGTGCCTACTAGAAAAATTTGAAATTACATATTTGACTCACATTATATTTCTATTGGACATCACTGATATGAATAGTAGGAGGAGGATGGAGAACTCTCTGTGGGCATCATTCATTCAACAAATATTTGCTGAACACCTCCTGTGTCCAGGCATCATTCCTAGGTGCTTGAGGTCAATTAGTGGGCAAAATAGATAAAGATTTTTGCCCTTGTAGAGTTAATATTTTTGTAGGGATGGACAAGCAATAAACCATATAATAAATAACTTTTATGAAATGTTAGAAAGTGCAAAGGGAAAAAAAGAGAAACTGCTGCAGGTAAGGAGGGATCCGGAGTGTGAAAGGAGGGACACATTGCAATTTTAAATAAAATGGTGAGGATAGGCCTCGTCGAGAAGGTAAGATTTGAGCAAAGAATCAATGGCTGTGAGGAAGTTAATCACATATACTATAGATAGCCCTTCATTCAACTTTTTTCTCTCCCTGGAGTTAGTAATTTGCTTTCTTTTCTTCATTTTCTATGTACCTATTTCCAAATTCTCTAAAAGAATCTCTTCTCACTATGTGTAAACATACCAGGAATAAACTGGTTTCATTTCTGTCCCTCTGAGACCTCCCTCACCAATTTGATGTCCTTTCTGTCCTCCTAATCCAATTTAGGATTGATTTAATCCACGGTCAATCGTTAAAGCCACACCTTTGCATGTACCTTCAATCCCCTTGTCCCTCTCTCACTTAACTCAAAATTATTTGGTACAACCACAACTCTGGTTAAATCCAGCTGTCCACCACCTCTGCGCTTGCACCCATGGCTGGAGAGACACAGAACCCCACCCCTTCACATTCATAACTACAACCCAGCTGTGCCTTTAAGGTTGCCAGGAGTCATACTGCATTTCCCTAGTCCATTTATTCTCTCACTGTCCTGGACAACACACATTTTTTCTTTCCTCAAGCCCCTACATCCCCTGTCTCCATGCTTACTTTTGGCTGATAAACATTTTCTCCTCAATGAAAAACTTCCACAGACTCTGACGACCACATCTACCCCCCGCATCTGCACTCGTGTGTACTCTGCCTTTCTGCCTGTTTCTACAGATGATCTGTCAATGCTCCTATCTAAAGCCAATCTCTTATCTTATGCTGTTAGATCCCATTCCCTCTCATCTGCTCAGGAACATTTCTTCAGCAATCCCTCCTCCACCCCATTCTCCTACATTAACTTTGTGCTCTCTACTGGATCATCCTCTTCAAACATGCCATTATTTCTCCCGTATCAAAACAAAAGAGAAACCTTGACTGTACCTCCTCTAACACCTGCCACTGCATTTCTTTACTCCCAATTGTAGCAAAACTTGAAAGAGTTGTCGATACTCACTGTTTCTAATTCTTCTTCCTCCTTTTCTCTCTTGAAACAATCCAGTTAGGTTCTTGCCTCACAGCTCTACTGAAAGTGCTCTTGTCAAGGCTGATGACCTCCGTGATGCTGAATCCAACCATCACTTCTCAGCCTTCACCTTACTTGACCCATGAACAACATTTGACACTGCTGATCACTTCTTTGATACACTTTCTTTACTTGGCTTCCAAGCGCCATGCTCCTGGATTTTCCTTCTATTTTGCTGATTGTGCCTTCTTAGTTTCCTTTGCTGGTTCCTCCTCTTCTCCCTGATCTCTCAATGTTAGGGTGCTCCAGGGCTCAATCCTTGGTCCTCTACTTTTCTCTCTCCCTTAAGTGATCTTGTCTTGTCTCTCAGCTTTAAATACCTTCAATATGTTGAAGACTACCACACATTTATCTCCAGCCCAGACTTCTCCCCTTGAATCACAGACTTCTATATGCATCTGCCAACTTTCTCTCTTCTCTAAGATGACTAACAGACTTAACGTGTCCAAAATCAAAACTCCCAATCTACCCTTCCCCGCAAACCTGCTGTATTCTTAGTCTTCCCTCTCTTAGTTAATGACAACTCCATTCTTCCAGTTGCTCAGGTCAGAAATCTTAAGAGTCACGCTCTACTCTTTAACTCACACCCTATATCCAATCCATCAGCAAATCTTGCTGGATCCTCCTTCAAAATATTTCTGGGATATAACCATTTCTTTATATCTTTATATCGAACCATTAACCCCCTCTACTGCTACCATCTCTTACCTGGACCACTCAGATTACCTTCCGACTGTTCTCTCTTCTTCTACCCTTGCCTTGCTATGTGCAGCGTATTCTCAACATGGTCATTAAAATGATCCTTTTAAAGCTAAGCCAGGGCATGTCAATTCTCTAAGCAAAACCTTACAGTGGCTCCCCATTTCACTCAGAGTAAAAGACACTGATTATTAAATAAAAAATGGTACTAAGACATCAGGAAGATGAGAGTAGGGGAAAAGTGTATGTTTGCAGTATGGTATTAGAGAAAACCTTTATCTTCCGTAAAAGAAAGTCAGAAACATCTAGACAGCAGAAAAAGCGTCACTGTATATATATAATATATAATATATATTATATATCATTATATATATATAAATATGAAAGTAAATACTAGAAGCAGCAGGTTGGATTTGAAAGTGGTTGCCTCTGGGGTTGTAGGAATCAGGAACGGAGAGTGTGGGGCAAGAGAACGTTGTATTTTAATCTAAGTTTTATGGTTTGTAAATTATGTATATATATTTCTTTGATAATAACAAAAGTATTAAGAAGAGAAGTACTACTTCTTTTAAGTACTATCAGTAAATAATCTGGGAATTGAGCCAAGAGGAAGGGCATGAGGGAGAAAAACAGTTTCAAGGTCAGCCCATATTCTTGGGGTGGTGAAATAGTCTCCATCCCTTAATCAAGGGAAGAATTTCAAAGTCGCATTCCAAGGTTGTAGATAGAGAGCTGGGGACTGGGACCATTTTTATAATCAGTCTACCACTGTGGGAAAGGTATGCTCCACGTGCAGAGAAATTTGGTATAGTAGATGTGCTAAAATTGTGTATATTCTATATTTTTAATACATATAAGATACAGATCTCAAACTGTTTACATGTTGGATTTTGATGTCTTCGTTGTTAGTATATTCTCTTTTTTCCTCTTTGAAAGGTTGGACAATACGTTAGAGGAAATCATATTTAAACTGGTCCCTGGACTACGAGAACGTAAGTTGCTCCTTGGTTTCTTGGAGATTTTTGTGTTTTATGAAATCAAAATTTCTATTAAAGATTTCATAATTCTATTATTTTTATACTTCTTTTTTTTCTTTTACATTAGAAGAACTTGAGCGTGAATCTGAATTTTGGAAGAAAAATAAGCCTCAAGAAAATGGACAAGGTGACTTTTTCTTCTGTAGCTGATAGAATCTTTCAAAATGGTCAGCTTTTTGTAGCTTTGGTGGGCTAATATCTCTCTTCAAACTCAAATTTCTCCTGTACAAAATTAATATACCCCTTTATTTACATTTATGAACCTTTCTCTCATTATGAGCCTTTTATATACAATCTTATATAAACGTGTGTAAAGCTGGAGTCACTCCAGTTGAAGATAATTGGAAATAGAGGAAATTGGATTTCAGGAAGAGAAAAAGGAAATAAAACAGAAAACTGACTTCTGATTATAACAATATTTGCTGGAGAGCTAAAGGAAAATTAAGTAAGAAATAGCCATAGCCTGCAGATAAACAGTGAGGGGTTTTCTGTTTTGTTTATTTTGTTTATTTCGTTTTATATGTTTGTTTTAATAGGAGAGGAAACAGAGGTATGGCTGAGAAACAGATCAGGGGACTTTGCTGTGCTCTGATAATCTGGAATGAAGTTTTCATGACGGGTGCTCAGATGATACACATTTATGTATCCTGGGATTTGGAAAATATTTCTAGGTGCTGTGGGAATTTTCCTCATCGCCTATGCTAAGTGTCCAGATTTCTCTTCTGGGTCTTAGGAGACTCAGCAATCAGTAATTTTTACTGTTTGCCAGCAAAGTGGCAAACATTACTGGGCAAAGTCTTTTAGTATGTATATAATTCACACAAAGGGGGAAAAAGTATAATATATCTGAAATGATAAGGAAGTAGTCTTGTTTCCCATTGTTATGTAATACGAGGTTTATTTCAAGATGGCCTAAATACCATTGAAATCTTTCAAGGATGTATGTGTGTTTTTGTAAGCTCACTTGTGAGCTTAATTTTAAGATTAAGATTATAAAATTGTCAGTTATACATCATTAAGATGGATGAGACAATGCTGTCTTTCTCTTTTCATCTGTAAAATGGAGATCATAGTTTATTAGTTCAACTTAACTATGCAGGACTGGCTTCCTATAGCAGGGGAGGTTTGAGAATAGTTTTGAGTGACTGGAATAAGGCAACAAGGGATTATTTTTGAGCTATAACAACAAAATGGGCAAAGAAGCCAAGCCTGACAAAAAATGACTTAACTAAAGGCTTGTTTTACCCAAGTGTAAATTACCCAAGTGTAAATTTAGACAATAGTGTTATAGTAAAAATATAGATAATATAAAGTTGACTAAATGTTTCAGTTTTTGACTACCTTTTCAAGAGGACAGGAGCCCAGGGAATCGTCGTCAGAAGCCATATGGTAGGTTTAGTCCATGACTCTGTATTTTATAGACTGACTTGTGAAGAAACACAGGCCTACTTGGTGTTTGTCTCCCCTTTCCCATTATTTCTCCCTTTTAAAAGTATTTTATAATATTTGGTCTTTAGTTTGGGTGGAGCATTTGGATCTTTTCTTGGAGCTAAGAGTTTGGTTCATAAAAGGCAGCTCCTGTTACATGAGTTCCATCTAAATACATAGAAGAAAGAATGCAGAAGAAAGAGAACCCACCTACCCTTTATGATACAACTCTAATGCTTTTACTACAGGCATTGAAAGAGGAGCTAACTTGTCTTTTTTTTTTAACACTGTAATGCTTGCCTGGCTTATTCTTTCAAGTTTCAGCTTAGAGATATTTCATCTGGAAATCTTCCCTGAATCTCTGCTTCACCCCAAAGTTTGGGTTTATTACCTCTCTTACATGTGCCCACATAGTCTATTTTACCTCGTCCATCAAAGTCCTTATGACACTTCTCCATCTGTCTGTTTCCTTTTCTTGCTTGTATCTCCTCCTACACCCTGACCACTATGAGGGTGAGGATGATAACAGCCTTGTTTCAATATTGTTCCCTCAGGCCTAGCACAATGCATGTATAAGTTAAAGGCACTCAAGAAATGAATGAATCAACAAATATAGTTGCATTATACATAGGCTACAGGTATTTCATGGGTTAAATACATTTGTATATAATACAAAGTATGCTATTCAGATTTCTTTAATGGAGTTTTAGCATATTACGTAGCTACTTACGTGTTAAAAAAGCTAATTCATTCTATTCATACTTCACTAGCTGATGAAATTTTTAAAACTTAGAGAATATTTTATAGTTTGGAAAGAGTACTTGTTTTTAAATTTGACTATATGGAGAATTTGGAAGTATTTTTATATCCTGTCTACTTTTTAAGTGCTCTGATTGACTAATTGCAATCATTTTTGTGACCAGATTTCATTTGGATGTCCCAGTGAGCCTAGAAATCTTAGGCTTGTTAATAAGTAGCTGATGGGTTTTTTTTTAAATATTTCCTATTGTTGAGTTGATTGGAACATTTTAAAGATACTAAAGTTTTCAGGTATTCTTCGTCAAAAACTGTTAAGAAATGTTTTTTAAAGTTGATTTTTGTTTTGATGATTACTATATTGTTAACTTTAAAATCAACTTCGAGTTCTAACTTAGTTTTATTTAAATTATACAGATGATACTTCAAAAGTTGACAGACCTAAAGTAGATGAAGAAGGTGATGAAAATCAAGATGATAAAGACTATCACAGAAGTGACCCACAAATTGCTATATGTCTAGATTGTTTACGAAATAATGGACAATCAGGGGACAATGTAGTAAAGGTGAGTGGATGGGTACAGTTGTATTTTTATAACCATTTTATAGTACATCTTTGATAACTTGATGAATTTTCCTAATGTTTCAAAATGTTTGCTTTTGTAGTTTTTATTAACATGATCAAATAGAATGCCCTTCTCTGACAGAATACCCAGGAATGTCCAAGCAATTGCTTCCTCCAGGCACCTGATTTCCACCCCTGGCAACTGAAACATCCTGGTCCAATGCTACCACCTAGTGGCTAATGCTGAGAATCACACCTCTGTTTCTCTATCCACCTCCTTTTATACCTTTGTTGGGAGTTCGTAGACACTGTTTCTCCCTTTTTAAGTGTGATGACCAACTCACAGTCAGATCATTTCATGTCAGGCTGTCTCTCCAACCCTTTTATTCACCCTCTAATAATTTTCTCATTTATATTTACAGTGCAACAAGCTATTCATGTCATGGCTAATATGTTTTATGAGAAATATAATTAATTGGGTTTGAAGTAAAATTGGATGTTGTAAAGTACCTGTGAACTTTTAAAGTCCTTAAAAGCTCTCAGATATTTCCTGTAGAAGCTGCAATTCTAATCCTGTTTCCCTCTCTGCCTTTTTGTAAAGAGTCTTTATACTAGAGAGTTTAAAACACCCTACTTAGTTTTCACTTTATTATTTAAATAACAGCATTTAAAAGCCAAAGAATTTTTCTTGCAAGTAACTTTCATTTTCATTATAAATGTTTACTACTTTAGCTCTCAAATAGATTTTTGTCACTTAGTCCAAGCACGTCAGCCATTGAGAACATTTCTGTCTTTGTATTCCATGTTTCATTCAAATACTTGTATTCACTGTCTCTTATTTTCTTTTACTTCCTGTGTGTAATCTGTAGGCCAGTGTGTTGAATTTTTTACTAATACATTTAATGGCATTTTTCTATTAGGAAATTAAAAACATAATTTTTGAAATCAGATTGTTTTCCCAGCATCATGCAACAAAGACTATGAGCGTAGCAATTCAATGAGTATTTATTCACTGTGTAGATATTAGACAGTGAAGGTATAAGTAATAAAATTTTTTCACTCAAGGAACTTTGGTTAGGTCTTAAACAGTTATAATACAATAAGATGATTGATTTAGTTAAAAGGGGCTGGTTGGACAAGGCGTGTAGTAATGCACAGCAGTCTTTAGAGAATTGGTCACCATACCCATTTGTCCTTCCAGACTTCTCTCTTGTTTTTTATGCTCTGGTGCAGTCCCCTTGCCTTTTGTAAGTCTTTTGTGTGGGTTTTTAATAATCTTACATTTCTCTCTTCTAGCCAGTCATTTTTGTAATCCCCTTTTTGGAAGTTGTGATCATCCTTTAGTTCTCTAATACATGAGTTAATATCTTGAAGTAAAAATTAAGTCAGTAGAAAGGCTGGATATCTTTTCTTCTCTGCAGGATTTCTAGTATGAAAGTTATAATGCATTTAATTTTAGAAATTCATCTGAAAAATTTACTACTCCCTAGCTTGATACTCTCCTCTTTTTGAAATCTTTGATATTCACCATTCCAGTTGACCTTTTATCCATTCGCTCTTTCCTTTATAGACTTTTCTTCACCCTAGTGTCTTCTTTCTTAAAACAACTTTCATAGCTTCCATGACTTGACTTTGCTACTGCGATTCACACCTTCCCTCTCTGGCCCTTCCTACCCTGTCTCCACTGGCTCTGCTTTCTGTCTTCTGCTTGATGTATGTGAGTGTCTCCCAATACCTAGTGCTCCACTCAGTTATTCTTCCTCCATATTCATCCTAGGAGATCACTTCCGTTTTTGTAGCTTCAGCTGTGCAAAAGAACTTTTAAATCCTCATTTTCAGCCCTGCCATCCCTCCCAAGATGAAGTATTATATCTCTAACTATTTTTAAGTATCCCAGTTAGGAATTTCACTAACATCTGAAACTTAACATGTTTAAAGACAAATTCATTATATTTTCACCTAACTTTACTCCAAACATGCAACTTTAGTTATCACTACTATCTTTCAACCAATCGTACAAGTTGAAAACTGAAGTCGTCTTCAGCCTTTTACTGTTTCCCTTCAACTAGTCATAAATCCTGCAAAATTTCTCTCAGTCTAGTGCTGTTCACCTTATATTTAGATTTTTAAAAGCAGTCTCTTAAGTGGTTTCTGTACCCTTAATTTCTCTTCTGTTATCTAAGGCTGAGGCTGCAGTCTGAGTGTTTGCAAGGCAGAGGGTGAGGGCCAGAGTCATGGCCAATATCAGAGTCAGATAGTAAATATTTCAGGCTCTGTGGGCCATATGGTCCATGTTGCAACTACTCAGCTTATTCAAGGTGGCACTAAAGCAGCCATAGACAATAGTGAATGAACTGGCATGGTTGTGTTCCAATAAAATTTTACTTAAAAAATAAGTGGCCAGCCAGATTTGGCTTGTGGGCCTTCACCACAGTTTGCCACCTTCTGATTATAGAATCAAGTGTTAACTGCTTGTATTAGCATTCAAGGCCTTTCACTAGCTCCTATCTTGATAAGTTTATCTCCTATTATACTCATCCGTGAACATTCCTCTCAAGACAAATGATTATTGCTTTATATATGAGTGTTAGCATATATCTTGGCACTTATACCTGACAAAGTACTTGCATCCAGAATATAAAGGCTCGTTTTAAGAATATTTAAAAGTCATTCCTTTTTAGCATATTCTTTTCTCTTCTCACCACTGTCCTATGCTTCTGTCAAGACCCAAGGAGAGACCTCTGTTGGTTGTGATGCTTTTCCTACCCTAGTGAATCCCTTGTCTGAAATTCTGTAGAACTTGCATTTATCATTCAATTGGTGCTTAATTTATTAGTTAAAGTCAGTATTTATTGTGTTCCTAAATGTACCAGGCACTGATATTGTCTTTTATTTTTTTTGGTGTGTGTCTTGTTCTTGAAACTAGATTATAAACTCCTTAAAGGCAGAGAAACAATATCTATGTTCCTTTATAGCCTTCTCAGCCAGCTCATTCCTCTGCAGTAGGATGTGATTCTCAAATGTGGTGGTGGAGTATTTGCATATATAGTTTATACAGTAGATCTATTGCTTTTGTAATTCAAAAGTCAGTCAAGAGCAGGAAGGCGGTGAAAATAGTAAACACCTCCAAAAGTTTGCTCTTCCATACAAGCAGTGAAAAAACTGGCAAAAACTTTCAGGATCAACTTTTTCAGAAATCTGATGATTAGCCAAAGGCTTGCAGAAACCCCTGGAGCATGTAATCAAGAAAAATGGCTGACTCTTGGTGACAACAGTGAGCTTTCTGGCATTTTAATTTGCCTTAGTCCCATCCCCCACTATCCAGCTCTGGAATAGCCTTGAAAAATAACAACCCACTTTCCCATGGCAGCCTCTCAGGCACCAAAGGGAGTTAAAAGAGATGGAGTTCTTTCAAAGTCTGATTGCCAAATTATTATCATTATTTGACCTGTCTGGTGGTTCCTGGAATACCCAACTTGACAAGGCTGTCTATATTAGACCTGGCTTGGAGCTTGCCCAATTGAAAAAAAGACCTTCTCTGTGCTGCTGGGAGGGCAGGGGAGCATTTGTCAAAACCAGTTACAGACAACTGTTTTTACTTCATGACTACCTGAAGTATAGATAACATTTGGAGCAAATGATAAACTTAACCAAAAAACTTAAAAGGAAAGGCTAGAGAATGAGATGTCTACAGGTGTCAGAGTTTATGGGGGCTTTGAAAAGCTCTAACATATTCCTGGAAATCTAGAAAGTTAAGCACATACATAGGACTGTCTACATGCTCAGGAAAGACATCAGTAGGTCCTAATATATGGCTGACCTTGAGTATCTATACAAGCAGGAAGTGAAAATAAGGCAGAGTTGTCAACAACCTGGTTCAGTGTTGGAAGTATACCCCAAAACACATACAGAGTCCCTCAGCAAAGACTGGGAGACTTATTGGTTCTAAGTGTATAAGGAAATCTCTTGTTCAATTATTAGCCAACCACTAGACAGAAACTTCAGTGGCCATATACTGTAAAGAATACAGATCTTACGGAATTAGTTTAGGAAAATGTTTAAACAAAGAGAAAGAACAAGAAACAGCCACCACAACCAACCCTGAGGGGCAAACAGGGATCTGATTTCCAATGTTGCCACATTATATTATTTAAAATGCCTAGTTTCAACAAAAAAAAATCATGAGATACATAGAAACAAGAAAAGATAGCCCATATATAGAAAGAGAAACAGTAAATAGAAACTGTCCCTGAAGAAGCCCAGACATTGGACTTACTAGAGATTTTAAACGATCCACTTTAAATGTATGCAAAGAACTGAAAGAAACCATGTCTAAACATCTAAATAAAAGTATAAGAACAGTCTCACCAAAGAGAGAATATTAATAAAGAAATAGAAGTTATTTTTAAAAATATTCTGGAGTTGAAAAAGTACAATAACTGAAATGAAACATTCACTGGAGAGGTTCAGCAGCAGATTTGATTCATAGAAAACCCAAAAACTTGTAGATAAATTAATTGAGATTATCCAGGTTGAGGAACAGAAGGAAAAGAATGAAGAAAAATGAACAGATCCTCAGAGACCTGTCAGACACCATCGAACTTACCAACATACACATAATGGAAGTCCCAAAAGAAGAAAGAGACAGAGAAAGGGGCAGAAAGTATATTTGAAGAAATGGCCAAAAACTCCCCAAATTTGATGAAAAACGTTAAACATCTAAGAAGCTCAACAAACTCCAGGTGTAATAAACTCAAATTCAAAGGTACACACGTCATAATCAAACTATTGAAAGACAGAGAGAATCTTGAAAGCAACAGTAAAGAAGTGACTCATCACTTACAAGGGATTGTCAATAAGATTAGCAGCTGATTTCTCATCAGAAGCTACAGAGAGGCCAGAAGGCAGTAGGATGATGTATGTGAAGTGCTGAAAGAAAAAAAAACCGTCAACCAAGAATTCTTGGTCCATCAAAAATCTATATCCTTCCAAAGGAAAGGGAAATTAAGATATTTCTAGAAAAACAAAAACTAAGAGAATGTGTCACTACCAGACCTTCTCTGCAAAAAATAATGAAGGGCATCCTTCAGGCCTAAATGAAAGGACACTAGACCATAACTCAGATTCACATCAATTAATAAAGAGCACTGGTAAAGGTAACTACACAGGTAAATATAAAAGACAAAATAAATGTATTTTTTGTTTGTAACACTTTTTGTCCTGATTTAAAAGACAACTACATAAATCAATAACTAAATTTGTGTTGATGGGCACAGAAGTACAAAGATGTAATTTGTGATAATAACAGTATAAAGGGTGGAGGGGAACAGAACTATATAGGAGCAAATCTTTGCATACTATTGAAATTAAAATAGTATTAAGTCAAACTAGATTGTTGTAAATTTAGATGATAATTGTAATCTTTAGGGAAATCAGAAAGTAACTTGAAAATATATAGTGAAAGAAATGACAAGACAATTAGAATGATATGCTAGAAAATATCTCTTTAACGCAAAATAAAGCAGTAATTGAAAAATAGAGAACAAAAGACCAAGACATGTAGAAAACAAATAGCAAAATGGCAGATATAAATCACCCTCTCAGTAATTACATTAAATGGAAATGAATTAAATTCTCCAATTAAAGGCAGAGATTGGCAGAATGGCTAAAAATACTTAATACAACTATATGCTATCTACAAGAGACATACATTAGATTCAAAGACACAGATAGTTTGAAAGTAGGAGATTGGAAAAAGAAATACCATGCAAACAGTAACCAAAAGAGCAGGAGTGACTGTAGTAATATCACACAAAATAGACTTTCAGGCAGAAATTATTATTTGAGACAAGGATATTTTATGATGATAAAAGTGTTAATCCATCAAGAAAATATAATGGTTACAAACATAAATGCACCTAACAACAGAGCCCCAAAATATATGAAACAGAAAGTGACGGAATTGAAGGGAGAAGTAGACAATTCAACAGAAATAGCTTGGGACTTTAATACCACACTTTCAATGATGGACAGCATGACTAGACAAAAAGATTAATAAGGAAATAGAAGATTTGAACAGTACTAAAACTAGCTAGACCTAACAGACATCTATAGAATGCTCTACCCAACAACAGCAGAATATGCATTTTTCTCAAGTGTATATGGAACATTCTTCAGGATAGACCATATGTTAGGCCCCAAAACAAGTTTCAGTAAATTTAAGAGGATTCAAATCATACAAAGTAAATTCTCCAACCTCAAGGAAGTAAAATTAGAAATTAGTAACAGTAGGAAACTTGGGAAAATTCACAAACGTGTGGAAATTAAGCAACACACTCCTAAATAAACAATGTATCAAAGAGGAAATCGCAAGGGAAATTAGAAAATATTTGGACATAATAAAAGCACAACATACCAAAACTGATGGGGACGTAGCAAAAGCAGTGTTTAGAGGGAAATTTATACTTATAAGTATCTACGTTAAAATGGAAGAGAGCCAGTTCTGATGGCCTGGTGGTTAAAGTTCAGCATGCTCTGCTTTGGTGGCCCAGGTTCAGTTCCCAGTCACGGAACCACACCACTCGTCGGTCAGTAGCCATGTTGTGGTGGCATCCCACATAGAAGAACTAGAAGGACTTACAACTAGAATATACAACTGTGTACTGGGGCTTTGGGGAGAAAAAAAAGAAGAGGAAGATTGGCAATGGATGTTAGCTCAGGGCAAATCTTTCCCAGCCAAAAAAACTAAAAACAGAAAAAACATCTTAGGGCCGGCCCAGTGGCGCAGCAGTTAAGTTTGCACGTTCCACTTCTTGGCGGCCCAGGGTTCACTGGTTCGGATCCCAAGTGCAGACATGGCACCACTTGGCAAAAGCCATGCTGTGGTCCAAGGCGTCCCACGTATAAAGTGGAGGAAGATGGGCATGGATGTTAGCTCAGGGCCAGTCTTCCTCAGCAAAAAGAGGAGGATTGGCAATAGTTAGGGCTAATCTTCCTCATAAAAGAAAAAAAGAAAAAACATCTTAAACTAATAACCTTGTCTTCTACCTTAAACTACAAAAAAGAAGAACTAAAAGCAAGCAGAAGAAAGGAATTAATAAAGATTAGATTGGGGAAAAAATGAACTAGAGGGTAAAAGGAAAGTTAATGAATCCAAAAGTATGTTTTTGGAGAAGATCAACAAAATTGGCGAATCTTTTGCTAGACAGACTAAAGAAAAAAAGAGAGGACTCAACTTACTAAAATCAGGAATGAAAGAAAGGATAGTACTACTAACCTTACAGAAATAGGATAATAAGGGTGTGCTATGAACAATTGTATTCTGTCAAAGTAGATAACCTAGTTGAAATGGAAAATTCCTAGAAAGACACAAACTAGCAAAACTGACTCAAAAAGAAACAGAAAATCTGAATAGACCTACTATAACAAGCAAAGAGATGAAATTAGTAATTTTTTTTTAAAAAAAAAAGGCCCCACAAAGAAGAGCCCAAATATTTAAAGGAAAATTAATACCAATCTTTCATAAACTCTTCCAAAAGATAGAAGAGGAGGGAACACTTTCCAACTCCTTCTATGAGGCCAGTATTGCTGATACCAAAACCAAAGACAGCACAGTAAAAGAACTTTCATGTATCAAAGGACACAGTCAACAAAGTGAAAAGGCAACGTACAGAATGGGAGAAAATATTGGTAAATCGTATATTTGATAAAGCGTTAGTATCCAGAATATGTAAAGAACTCTACAACTCCACACAAAAAAATAATCCAATTAAAAATTGGGCAAGGGAGTTAAATAGTCATTTCTCCAAAGATGATCTACAAATGACTATAAAGCATATGAAAAGATGCCCAACGTCACTAATCATCAGAGAAATGCAAATCAAAACCACAATAACATATCACCTCACACCTGTTAGGATAGCTACTATCAAAAACAAAACAAAACAAAATAGCAAGTGTTGGTGAAGATGCAGAGACATTGGAACTCACGTGCACCATTGGTGAAATTGTAAAATGTGCAACTTCTATGGAAAACAGTACAGAGGTTCCTCAGAAAATTAAACAGAGAACTATCGTATGATCTAGTAATCTCATTTCTGGATATATATCCAAAAGAATTGAAAGCAGAGCCTTTAGGAGATAGACACTTATGTTCATAGCTACACTATTGACAGTAACCAAGAGGTGAAAGCAATCCAAATGTCCATCAACAGATAAATGGGTAAACAAAATATGGTATATAATGGAATATTATTCACCCTTAAAGGGAAGGAGATCCTGGCGTATCCTACAACATGGATGAACTTAAGGACATTATACCAAGTGGAATAAGCCTGTCACAAAGAGATAAATACTGCGTGATCCCACTTGAGCTATCTAGTCAAATTCATAGAAACAGAGAGTAGAATGGTAGTTACCAGGGGCTGGGGGAGTTGTTAACCAGTATAGTTTCAGTTTGTCACAATGAAAAAATTCTGAAGATCTGTTTCACAACAATGTGAATGTACATAACACTACTGAATTGTATACTTAAAAATGGTTAAGATGGTAAATTTTATAGGTTTTTTGCCACAATAAAAATTGCAAAAAAGAGTTTAAAAATTATCACCAGTTTTCTTCATGAATACAGATGCAAAATACTAATAAACTGAATCCAGGAGCATATAAAAAAAGGATTATACCCCATGACTAAGGTTGGTTCAACATATGAAAATTAATCAGTGGTAATACAGCATATTAATAAAGGGATGAAAAATCACATCATCTCAGTAGACAAAGAGAAAGCATTTGACAAAATCCAACATTCTTTTTTGGTAAGAACACTTAACAAATTAGGAATGGAAGGGAACTTCCTCAACCTGATGAAAGGCATCTACAGAAAATCCACAGCTATCATCACAATTAATGGTAAAAGACTGAAAGCTTTTCCCCTAAGATCAGGAACAAGACAAGGACGTCTGCTCTCACCACTTCTAGTCAACATTGTACTGGAGGTTCTAGGCAGAACACTTAGACAGGAAATTAAAGGCATTCAGACTGGAAAAGAAGTAAAAGTATCACTATGTACAGATGGCAGAATCTTGTAGATAGAAAACCTTAGGAATCCACAGAAAAACTATTATAGCTAATGAACAAGTTCAGCAAGGTTGCAGGATACAAGACTCAGGAATAAACTTGGAATGGACAATCTAAAAATGAAATTAAGAAAGCAATTCCATTTACAATAGCATCAAAAAGAATAAAATACTTAGGACTATATTTAACTAAAAAAAAAGCATTAGATTTGTACACAGAAAACTACAAAACGTTAAAATAAATAAATGGAATATATCCCATGTTCATGGGTTGGAAGACAATATTTTTAAAATGGCCATCCTGCCCAAATTGCTGTTCAGATTCAATGAAAACCCTAACCAAAATTCTAACTGCCTTTTCTTTACAGAAATTGACAGGCAGATCCTAAAAGTCTTATAGCAATCCAAGGAGTCTGGAATAGTCAAAACAATCTTGAGAAAGAACAGCAAAGTTGGAAGACTCAAAGTCCCAATTTCAAAACTTCCTTCAAAGCTAAAGCAATCAAGACAGTGTGATACTGGCATAAGGGTAGACATGTAGAACAGTGAAAGAGAATTAAGAGTCATAAATAAACCCATACATCTATGATGAATTTACTGTTGACATGGGGGCCAAGATAATTCAATGGGAAAGAATAGTCTTTTCAATAAATGGTGCTAGAACCACCACATACCCACATTCAAAAAATGAAGTTGTATCCCTACCTTATACTATATACAAAAATTAATTCAAAATGGATCAAATATCTAAATGTAACAGCCAAAACTATAAAACTCTTAGAAGAAAGCATAGGAATAAATTTTCATGACCTTGGATTTGGCAGTGAATTCTTAGAAATAATACCATCAGCACACGCATCAAAAGAAAAAAATAAGATTTTATCAAAATTTAAAACTTTAGTACATTAGAGGACACTATCAAGAAAGTGAAAAGGCAACCTACAGAATGGGAGAAAATATTTTCAAGTCACATACCTAATAAGCCTTTGGTCTCGAGAATATATAAAGAACTCTTACTTTTAAAGTGGGCAAAGGATTTGAATAGACATTTCACTAAAGAAGAAATACAGATGGCCATGAAAAGATGCTCAGCATCATTAGTCATTACGGCTATGCAAATCAAAATCACAAGATACCACTTAATACCCACTAGGATGGCTATAATTTTTTTTAAAGGGAAAGTAGCAAATGTTGGGTAGGATGTGGATTGGAACCCTCATGCATGCTGGTAGGAAGGTAAAGTGGTGCAGCCACTATGGAAAACAGCTTGGCAGTTCCTCAAAAAGTTAAACGTAAAATTACCACATGACCCAACAATTCCACTCCTAAATATATATACCCAAGAGAATTGAAAACATGTTTGCACAAAATCTTGTACATGAGTGTTCATCATTATGTACATTATTCCTAATAGCCAAGAAGTGAAAACAACCCAAATGTCCAACAACCAATGAATAAACAAAATGTAATTGGAATATTATCCAGTTATAAACTGGAATGAAATACTGATACATGCTACAACATGAATGAACGTGGAAAATTCTGCTAAGTGAAAGAAGCTGGACACAGAAGGCCACAGTATGATTCCATTTGTATGAAATAGCTAGAGTAGGCAATTCCATAGACACAGAAAGTAGATTAGTGGTTGTCAGGGGCTGGGGAGAGGGCAGAATGAGTAATGAGTGCTGTGAGTGTGGAGTTTCTGTATGGGGTGATGAAAATGTCCTGGAATTAGATAGTAGTAATGGTTGCAAAGCCTCGTGAACATACTGAAAACTATTGAATTGTACACTTTAAATGGTAACTCTTATGATATTTGAATTGTATTTCAATTTTTAAAAAGTCAGTCAAGCTTGACAATTGCTTTAGCTGGTGGAGATACTAACCATACCATTCTGAAGATGAGAGGAAAAACACATTGTAAGGGGTTTGCATTTTTAAAATAAAAATCAAACAAACAAAAAACTCAATAATCATTATAATAAGAACTAGAATTTGTTGAATTGTATCCTAGAACAGGAACCCCATCTAACTTGCGACATGGACCCTATCTGATTTCAGATCTAGTTTTTAACTCTGGTAAAACAAAGGGATAAAGAGCAGAGAAGCCTCTAGGATAGCCACCTTAGAAGCAGAAAGGGGCCTTTTTTGGACTGTTCCTTTTCTGGCCTGAGGTGGAAGGAACAGGTTGGAAGGCAAGGGAATTGTGCCCTGAAAGGGAAAGGTAACATACTTGAAAGACAAAACAAATCTTCTTCCACATAATATTTCTTCAGATATACCCGTGTGCCTGAAAGGTCGACTCCCTCAGGGCAGCTGGGCAGAGCCTGGGCTGCACTGCACATCTGCCACAGGCCGCAGTCTGCTCCCAGCCCCGTGCGTAGCACAGGTGTTGCCATTCTCCGTGTTAGGAGATGAAACGGGAGGGGAGAAGCACTGCCCGTAGGGGCCTCTCTTTAATGTTCTCCCCACCTCTTCCTCCTCTTCTACTGAGCACTGTTAGTTGTCATTTCCCCTCTTAAAATGTGTCACTTACTTTTCAGAGGTCTGTGTCAGAATTCCCAGGTGTATCTAGCTAGAAAATAACAGTTAATTTGGTATAATTACAAATTTTCTATAGAGAGAGAATGCAAAATTGTTATATTTTTATTTTCTAAGTAGTTACAAATCAAATATTAAATAATCCAGGCCGGAATTTTGTTAGAGATTGATATCAAACTTTACTGAATTATAAATTCCAGAAACAAACCTTTGCCTAGTTTTTAAAATCTTAACTCTTCTGACACCTCTGTAATTATTAATACTTTCTGAGGGATGTTGAGTAATGATGCCATGGTCATTTCTGCAGTTTCTTTCAACAACCTGAGGTTTCTCTGCAGATGAGAATACACTTAGAAGGTCTTCCGTTACCGTCACATTACTCTCTAACTTAACTGAGACCTATAAAATGTGCTAACAATTCTTTATAAGCTGTTTGGAGCAAGAAAATAGGAAACCTTGGTGTAGTTGAGATGATGAGAACAGAAAACAGAAGATCTCTGCGTATATTTATCCCTTCGTTTTCATGGTGTCGAATGTCAGTCTTCCCGTTTGAATGGGTAGAGTATCTTTTGCTTCAGATGTAACCTTTAACTTCTGTTTTCTTTTAATGGATACTTTACCATCTGAATTGTGACCAAGTATCATTTGTAGATTTGTTTTTGTTGTTCTTTGCTAGGAATACATTTGCTAGGAAATATATATTGACTGGATAGTTCTACTTTTGATTTAATGAATTTAAGAACATTTCCAAATTATTGACCTAATTTCCTATACTTAGAAGTAATACTTAATATGTTTAAAAGATTAAATTACTGGTTTTTGTTTTAGTATTGATAACTTTTTAGGTTTGGGGATATAATTTTGTTTCACAATTGGTTTGTGTTTATCATACCTACAATCTCATTTTTACTCATTTTCAGTTTGGGTGTCCATTCTGGATTGGTTCTTAGATTTAGTGATGTTCAGGCTTATACTGTGAATTAGTGCTTCTAATGAAATGAGAAAAATCAAGGCATATGGAATGTTGTCTTGCCAGTAAAGTACCGCCACAGCCCATCAGACACTGCTGGGTGTGTTTCTTCCCAACCAAAAGTCCCTTCTATATGACTTTAGTTGCTGGGGATGTTGTGGCCTAACTGGCCTCTCTCTATTGAACTCTAGGGCTCCTTAGAGCCCCATTTGAAATCGTTTCTGTTTTTTGAAATATTTAAAAGTTATGAGACTTTTTTTTTAATGCCCCTAATGCTTTCAGAAATAACATTATATAATAAAATATTTTATGTGCTTTTTATGACCTCTTTTTTATTTTCAGTTAAACTCATGATGTGTTCTTTACCAAAATGTCTAAAGGTATGCAATTGTCTATTTGCCAGGATTTTCCTAGTACATTCTTGAAGAATATCATGTAAGTATCCAAGAATTAGGAACATTTTTACTCACAAGTTACTAAAGAACTGTAAATTGAAACATTTTCAGAATACATTTTGAAAATACTCAAAATGATGGTAGAAATGACACCTGCATTTTCATTAAAAGCAAGGTAGAATATTTTAATTAGTAATCTCTATTTCCCTTAGGGTTTAATGAAGAAATTCATTCGGTGTTCTACACGTGTAACTGTGGGAACTATTAAAAAATTTCTAAGTTTAAAACTAAAACTTCCAAGTTCTTATGAGGTAAGTTAATAATCTAACCTTAATCATTTTGATAATTCTGATCTCAAGTAAAATTCTAACAAAAGAAGTAAAAATTAACTGAGAATATATTTTAAATTAATTTTTGTGGAAACTGGTTATTTTCATGTTAAAAATTTAATTTTTAGAATGTAATATTCTATTTATGTAATCTGCATTTTCAAATTTAACATCTTGACTAAAACATGATACTAATGCATTTAGTGTTTTATAAATAGAGGAGATATTTAAATAACTTACCATTAAGTATTCTCAAAATAAGAATCCCACCTAAATGGATTCTTTTTTATTTTTAATGCCAGCATACTTTAGGGTGTGTCCTTTTTCTTTTTATGTGAGACCTTTGAGATCCATTTTTCCCAATTCTTTATAGACTTCCTTTTCAGTGTAAAATAGTCTTTCTATCAAAAAGAATTTCATAAATAGTGTTCCTTTAGTTCTGTGACATGCAAAAGTAATATTATTTATCACTAGGTAAAAACAACATACTATATCTGCATAAACAGAATTTACAAGTTTCTGTACAAGAGAGAGAAATTGCCCTGATGCTGATCACTACACAGCTTGTAAAGTGTTCAATGTTTAGAGAATGTTTGTGATCCTAGGAGTATGGCTGTCACATGAGGCGGAAACGTGGCTACCGTTTCTCACCTGCCCAAATGGCAGTCTTACAACTGTATCAATTTCTTCTTCCTCCCCCTTGGGTTCCAGTAGTAGCATCTAAAAAAACTAAAGACCAAGGGTAGTTTCCTAAATAAATGAAGACATCAAAGGCAACATAGTTTTTCAGGCTTATGTCCAGTAATATTAATATGAACAGTTATCATAGATAAGATAGGATTTGAACATAGGCATTGATGGGTATTAAATCTGTATTTTGAGAAAGCCTCTGATCCTGAACTTACTTAAAAATTTCTCTCAGATGACTAATCCTTGGATTAAAAATTCTTATTATGGTTTGGTCCCACAAATTTAAAAAATTTCCAGAGATGGCAACTTTTATTTTAGGAAAAAAATGGTGAAAGTTAATCAAAGCCCTATATACTTGGTGAAAGTAAAGGATAATAACAATTTATACATTCAACAACAGTGAAAATGGAAAATGAAATTGTTCTTATGATTTGGTTTTGTGCTTTATTCTGTTCTTGCAAAGTGCCACACCAGTTTTATTTCCTTTTAAGTGTGACTCATTGAGTTTTTTTCTGGTTTTCAGGAAGTTGTTAGAGGTGAGAGAACTATTGCTCTCAGATAGTCTTACTGCTGGCACATATTATATTTCTCTACAGAAAAAGACGGAGGGGAAGGGACTCAATGCACAGACATCTCCTTATCTGTCCCAATGCAGAGGACTTTCCCTATGATGTTGAGTAGTAATTACTGATACCCCCTTATTTTGATGCCCAACATTTAGGCGGGTGATTTGATGAAACACTTGACACCTGAAGCTTCTGTAACAGCATTGCTTATTGGGGCAGGGTAGTTCAGTTTTAAGTGACAATAATAGAAGGAGTATACCTGATTAGAAATTAATCCTAGGGTAAGTCCCTTTTACTTCTTTGCTTGTGAATTTATTTTACAGGCAAGATAAAGAAAATAAAATTATCTGCTGGGGCTGACCCCGTGGCCAAGTGGTTAGGTTCACGCGATCCACTTCGGTGGCCCAGGGTTTCACCGGTTCACATCCCGGGCACAGACATGGCACCGCTTGTCAGACCACGTTGAGGCGGCATCCCACATGTCACAACTAGAAGGACCCACAACTAAAATATACAATTATGTACTGAGGGGATTTGGGGAGAAAAAGCAGAAAAAAAATTTATCTGCTTTGTGCTTTTAAAAATAAAATGTCTGAAAAACATTTTGAGGTCCATATGAATCATCAAAAAATCAATATAATTTAGCTAGTAATTTGTCTAAATTTAAAGCCCATTCTTCTTCCCCCTTTCAACACTTTAGATTAAATCCTATTGGTTTGCATTTTAAGCCAAAATGTTGATTTATAGGGATCTATGATAAACATTTGTTTAATTATGCTTTGTTGAATTAGTACATCATAGCAAATCATAGCCACAGTTCCTGTGGCCTTCTTAAGGATTTGGGGGGTTATTTGGTTCCTGCAGCTCTAGAGCAAAAGTGAGCATTGATAAAAAGAATCTTTTTTTAAAGTTCTGTGCAAGGTGAGAAGAGGGTCCCATAAGTATGATGCAAGTCACCAACCAAGCAGAGCAGAGAGGCTGGAGAGCTCTGGGGGACACAGGCTGTGGCAGGGTCCTAGCTGTTCTGCCAACTTTACTATCAGTAATTACCAGAAATTCTCATAGGCCTCAAAGGCCCCCACATTCATTTGTCCCTCTTTGAATACTAACTAATGAGGGGAAAGCAGCTCTTTCAAATCTTGGGAAGGTGAAAGGATTCTGAGAGGTGAACTCATAAGGCAAAGGTGCTGTGAGGAACTGTGAGGTTTCCACATGTTCTTCTCCTTCAGTAAGAGGCAGTCACAGAATTATGTCTAAAACCTCAAAGGTTGCACAGAGACATGGACTAAGAAAGGTTAGACTGCATTTCAGAATTATGTGTGTGAACTTGAGATATAGGTAATAGGTATGTGGGAGAAGACAAACAGGGCTTCATGTTACTTATAGCTGAATTGTTAATACTTACGGGATGGACCAGTGCTTTTAATAAAAATATTCAGTGTTCTTTTTAAATAATGGATAATACTTCTATTTTGTTATAACTATTTGAATCTTTTTTGAAATTTGAAAGAAAATGTATAAAACACTTATGAATTCAAAATTACATATGTTAATGGATCTGTAACTGTTCTTTTTAAAGTTGGATGTGCTGTGCAATGGTGAAATTATGGGGAAGGATCATACTATGGAATTCATCTACATGACGAGGTGGCGACTAAGAGGCGAAAACGTAAATTGCTTTTATACTTACCTATGTGTATATTCAGTTATATACCATTATGTTACTCAAATTTAACAGTATAACTTAGAAACTAAAAAAATAAACTGGCTTGGGAAAGAGAAGAAACTGGTTCCTCTTACTGTTTCTCCCAGCTACTGTATGATAATTGGTCCCAAGTGCAAGACCAAAGTCTGTGTTAAATGTGGTTTTGTTGTATTTAAGGTGAGTTTAAAACCCCATCTAAATATGTTCAGGACTCTACCAACCTCAAGACAGAAGATCACACTTCCATTTTTTTAAACACCAAAAATATATGGGAACTTTTAAGTGTATGGAGTGGAGGTGGGAGACTAAGTCCTCTCCTGACTAATATATTTAATGGTTGATAAGATGTTATTTTTTGGTCATGGTAGAGGGGACAGGGTAGAATCTAGATAATCTTTTTTTCAGGTCAACCTCTTTACACTGAAAATATAAAATCGGACTAAAGGGTAAGTGAGTTTGCAGTGGTTTCTGATGCCAGAATTAGATTATTATGCCTTAGGCCCTAGACGATATGGAAGAAAAAATTAAAAGGAAAAAAACTAAGAAATCCAAAAAACCCAAAAGGAGAATTTTGTATTTCTAACCGTATCTTTGATAGGGGTTAATTAGAAGATTCAAGCCTATCTTATCTGAGTTATATGTAACATTGTTATTAGGGAAATGTGAGGGGCTAGGGATTAGAAGGCTGAATACAGGAGTAAGGAATATAGTAGTAATACCTCCAGAAATTCTGTTCATAATCTGATTATATGAATAAACATTAATTAAGACTGACTAGAAGCTTGGGCCAGATGACCTCCATGGTCCTTTCAGACGTTTAGATTCTGTGGTGTTTATGGTACAGTGTGTCATACTTTTAAACTTGTGTAATTTTAACCTCTCTAAACTAGGTTTTATTGCGTTCTCATGAAAATATAAATTATTTTAAAAACCAAAAAATTAAGATGTAACCTCAGACGAGCATAAATAATACGAAATCCAAATATAACGGGCATTGCCTTGTTACAATGGTTCAAAGACGTAGTTATATTGAATGTAAACATCTGTGGAACTACTATGAAACAGATCTCAAAAAATCATTGTTTATGTGTGTGCTTTTCAGTGGGTAGGAATTTGGCTATTTTTAGAAGAATGTCTTGATATGATATAATAATAGATGAAGCACCTACCTTCGTATGTGAGAATTTTTTTCTCCTTGAGTCCCACTCGAGTGAAGCCTTCCTGGGGAAGCTGAATTCTTAGGACCAGGAAGAAAACATTATGTTCTAGTATCTGCTACCAACTAGTTGTATGCCTTTGAAGAACTCATTCAACCTCTTTAGGGCTCTTTTTTTTTTTTTAAAATCTAATTGTCTTTGTGTTTGGTAAATTACTACTAAATTACTACTACTTGCCTTTCTTGGACACTTTATAGGTTTCTAAATGGTTGTACATACATCACCCTCATTTAATCCTTCCCACCAAAATGTTTCAGGTACTAGGTGCAGATTACGGAGGTAGTCAGTTCTCTCTTACCCAGCACTGTTTGGGCCTAGGTATTGTGACTTTACACATAATATTACTGAAATAATTTTAGCTTTCTTTGACAGTTCATTGGGCATTTTGGTGTGTGTTAGTGCTTGAAACCATCGTTATGAATAGGTTTGCCTTAATGTTGAAGAGATGTAAATAGTCATTCACTGCAAGACCTTGACTAGCACGTCCTTCACAAGATCCCTTCCCAAAGGTTTTACACTGCCAGTTTTTTAATGTCAAAGCATGCAAGAGCTAGTTCATAGAAATTGTTATTAATAGACTAGCAGTTAACTCAGTCTTTACTACAATTATGTTTCTGATTACACATTTCTGAATAGTTTAAATTCCTTGGTTTTTTAAGGCACTTTTTAAACAAAACTCGGTTTAAAAAATGGTTCAGTACCTTATGACTTTTTTTTATTTCATTCAGGTAAAAACCAAAAAATAGAAAAATTACCTATTTTATATTTAGTGCAACAATAAAGTAATATATTAGCGTGTTTCATTTTTTCAGTGACACGTTTTTGTTTTTTCTCCTCCAAACATGTTTGTTTCTCTCTCAGCCTTCACAATTTCAATAGTTGCAAGATTAGTAGTTCCATTTTTCCATTTTCTCAGACCAAAATCCCTGAGAGCAGTCCTGATTAGTTTATTTTTCTTAAATCCATCCGTAGCAAATTCTGTGGCCTCTGCCATCAAAGGGCCATAATCAGAATCCAGTTATGTCTCAACACCTCTACTTCTGCCACTCTAGTGCAGGCCACTGTCACCGTTCTCCAGAATTTCTGTCAAAGTCTCCTGCCTGGGCTCCATGCTTCCACTCTTGCCGCCACCCGTCCCCCCTCCCCCATCCCATCTTCGCCCAGCACAGCAGCCAGAGTGATCCTCTTAAAACGAGTTAGAACATGTCTCGTCTCTGCTCTGAACTCTCCAGTAACATAGCACTTAGATAAAAGCCAAAGTCCTTCCAGGGACCTCTAGATACAGACCCCACACAGTTTTCCCCAGACGCCTGACTCTCTTCCTCTGGCCTCACTGGCCTCTGTTTCCTCTAATATGCCAGGCTTGCTCTTGCCTCCATAAGTATCCACCTAACTTGCTCCCTTTACCCCCTTCACTCAAAGAATTGTGCTTCTACACCACCTTCTCAGTGAGTCCTCTGACTCCCTTAATATTACAACCCCTCTCCCAATCTGGCACTCTTAATCCCTTTTCATGCCTGTTTTCCTGCCCTGTTTGTACTGTTTTCCATAGTATTCCGTACCATCTGACGTACTGTGCCCCTCATTTATGTTTATTGTTTATCTCCCAACGAAAATGTAACGTGAGGGATTATTATTCACTGCTGAGTCTCCAGCACCTAGAGCAATGCCTAGTACAGATACTCAATAAATATTTGTTTGAAGAGTAAATTGAATGAAAGTTTTGTCTCTTAGAAGGTGTTATGCAAACTAATCCTAAAGACCATTCCATTTATTTGAATCTCAATTTCTTGTTTTCTGTTAAGCAAATTTTAAATTTTTGCTCATGTTCCGGCTAATTATGAATTATTATAATATTAACTGATGAATTCTGACAGTTGGAGTGAATAGACAAATTAGCAATAAAACAATCATTTTTTGATTAAGCTCCTACTAGGGTGTTTCTTGCCATCGCATCCCTTCCCATCTCTACCCTCCATTGCCAGCAAGACGCCAGGACGTCTGCAAAGCGCACATCACGCTACCTGCTGGCACTGCTGACTGGCTCTGCCTTGGTCTGGGTCAGCTTATTTCCTAAACTAATGACGACCTTGTGGTTCTCTCACTTGCTCCTAGTACTTTTTTATATTAATTATTTTACTCCACCTGGGATTTGTTTATTTATACACACATACCTACAATAAGACTGACTTATTCTAAGATTTTATTGAAAAACCCATACTTTACCTCATTGTTTTGAGATGTCACCATTCTCTATGCATATGCATCTGTACATATATGTACACACATGTATATATACACATATATATACATACACACACACAGATATATCTATATATATGTACACACAC